>NC_134012.1:1807500-1942500 GCF_047716275.1 Strix uralensis | reverse complement strand
CAATAGCTCTAGTGTGCATTCATTTTCCTTTATTAAACAGCAGGAGTCAGAGCTAATGCCAACCCCAGGCAAAGTTAACTTTCACACCTTAAGTTTTGTAAAACACTAATTTAATAAAAATATGAACTCCCCATATCCGAGCACAGCCACTTCTCAACTCCAAGAGCCCATTATGCCTTCTGCTCTCCTTGGATTTCATACTGCTTTAGAGGTACTTCAGAAAACTGAATTCAGAGATTTCGAAATGTCACTGGCTTTCCTGAGAAAGGGAATGTGCTTTGAGAAACTGGTATTTTTAAGAGTCTGGAGTAAGAGTGAGCATCAAAGCAGTTCACTCCGGGTTGGGAATGGGCATTTATGTGCATTACCTACAAAACTCACAAAGAACTGGCAGGGATGTCTAGTAATGGAACGAGAAGGGAGAAAGGTCGAGATCCCCAAATGCCTTCACTGCAATAGGAAAACATCGAGCCACAGCTAGTGCTATATAATAAAGTAATAAACTAAAAATTATTTCACGCCACTTTGTGTCGTTTCTACCACCAGCAGCACCGAAAGGCAGGCCTTTAGGTTAGCGACTGTGACCACCACCGGGTAGCTGGATACCGCAGCTTTCCAGAGGATGGGGAGAATAATTTTGGGTATAGACGCAACCCTGCCTGTCCCAACAGCTTCCCCAGATCTGCTTCTCTCCGCTGCTCTCCTCTGCATCGCAGCCTGCGCAGCCCCACGTTTTCTGCTAGCCCAATATGGCATACCCAGCAGTTGCTGCTTTTCGCTCCTTTCCAAGTGGGCACTATCCCGAGAAGCATGGATAGCGCTGAAGACAGTTTCCACGTCCTCAGCGTTGGCTCCCAGGGATGATGAGCAGTCAGTGTGGAAAATTCTTCACAGACCTTTGCAAGCAGAGCGTTTCAGTAGAGCTGCGAGTATGATGGGAACAGAGAAACTTTTGAATGTTCTGCCCACCACAAGACAGCTGGCACACAATTATCATTCCTCCTATTCTACAGATGGAAAAAATGAAGCTCAGAGAATTGCCTAAACTCTTACAAGAATTGTGTGACAGAGGTCTGAACACAATCCAGATCTCCCAACCCTACTCTTTAAGTGACTATTTGGAGAATATGAACAACAAGACAAGTAGGGAGGTCTAATTGCATTTCGCTGTCAATAACTCCGAGAGCCACCCGCCAATAGGCAGACCAGATAAAATGTTTATGGTACAAAAAGGATCCAATGGTACTGCGAAAGAATAAGGCTTCTATAAATCTATTCTACTATTTTTTTTTTTAGTCCCTGTGGAAATTCTGAAGCTTGGTTTGGAAAGAAAAGGAAGGGGTAACTCTGATCATACCGTGCCACTTGGGAAGGACAGGTAGAAAACTCACAAGAGTTAATGCAGTCACATTTGACTTAAAACTTTTTGATATTGAGATATTCAGGCAAGCAGCATAGGAATAATGAGATAAGAGAACGCAAGGGTGTGAGTGCTATGGAAATATACATGTTAGTATGCAGTATGAAAGAGCACCCTCTGTTGTTTTTGGTTAACAGAAGCAAGTCTCCCGATACCTCAAAATAATATTTCAGTTCCAGAAAAGATTGAGATAAATCATCACTACCGACACACAGATATCTGCAAACACTTCCCAGGGAGTCTGGGCACTGCGGTTTGTTTGGGAAGGAGGGATATGCATGCTCAGAGTTACTGGATTATGGAAGGAAGTATATGCTGTGCCCTAGCAAACTCTAGTTGCCTGGACTAGAACCTGTTTTATAACAAAAAGATTAATTTGTGTATGAAAAATTAGCAAAAAAATATAAAATCTTATGAAGGTCCAAAGCTGATATACTGGGTGGTTTTTATTTATAATTTTTATAAGGCATTAAGAGTTTTACTTAAGGGTACACATCATGATTAAGCACAGGGGTCGCCAATACTCATTAAATCAAAGTACAAAATGTCTGATGACAGATTAGACATCCCAATCAGTTCAAAAGATGTGAGGTGTGGCTGCGTTCTAATGGAAGATGTTAAATATATCAATGACAACAGCGGAACTCTTAAGAACATGCAGTTTCTGCAACTGTGAACGTGTTTTCCTTATTTAGAGCTAAAAATCTCCTATAAATTGCAAGTTTTCATTAATTTCTTTCCTGCAACCAGAAATTACGGATTATCTTAAGGACCCAGAAATTATAGAGATGGAAAATGATCCACGTGATTCAATTCCAATGATATAGCAATGATGATGCAACAGAATGAAAATAAACTGTGATGTTATAGTCAATAAAGTTGAATGCATCAGGTGCCTTCAGCAGGTTCTGCTCAAAGTAAAGAGTTTGAGTAGGAACAGATTTTAAAAATGTACGTTGCCCTGAGGGTCCAAACCTTAGTGCCTTGCAAAATTACACCATTAGTTAAGAGACCAAATTGAGAACCTTCGAAATAGCTAATAAAGTTTAGCTACATTCTAAGAAATATATTGCAAAAGTGTAAATAATGGTATGTAACACAATATACATTTTGTTTGAGAATAGTCCTCACTGAAGAAACGTGCTATTGAGAGTTTCCGGGAAAATTAAGTCTCAATTTGATTGAGTATTGACCCAGTGAAAAATCCTCCATGATATATTTTACACAGTTTCTATGAAAAATTGTGAAATTTTGTAAATACGGAAAACCACATTGCATATGTATTCAGAACTATGCAGCTTAACAGTCAACACTTTCATGATTAAGCTTTGCTTTACATAATGTACGGGGAATGAGAGAAAAGTAAAATTTCAAAGAAAAAGGGTTCCTTCCTGCAGATTTCAAAGATGCTGAAGCAAAGAGTTCCTCTAACACATCTCCTGTCTGTTGAACAAGATTTTTTCACTGGAGGTAGTATGAATATGTCAATTACAGGATCATTTAACAGTCCTACCTTGAAAGAAGCTGCTTGCCACAAGACCTGACAACGTACAATCTTTTTTCTGCTTGCACAGATTTCTGAATATTGAGGACCAATCTTGAAAGGGACACCCAAGAGTTACTATAATACTACTACTACTACTACTAATAATGGGTTTTCCTTTTACTGGTTTACTTTTTCCAGCCAAACATTTCTAGAAAATTCTGTCCCAAAATAGCATTAAAGATATATTTTGCACAGTAAATACTAAAAAACAAAAATAAAAATCAGGAAACGGCAATATCTAAACTGTGGTAGCAACCTTAACATGGTCCTTGTGGGGCAATATATTGTAACGATCAATTACAACAGCGCACATTGCAAGTTTCCTGCAGAAGTTCCAAACAAGAGTGGGAAAGACATGTTTTCTCTACTACTGTTCATAAAACAAATTGTAAATGATTGATTCTACACTTGCCAGAAAAGGCTCCATCAAAGTACTAAAACTATTGATTAGTGCTTAAACAGGTACTCACATTTCTACCTTGTTACCCATCACGTTATAACTAACATCCAATGTTATTAGAACTGCAAGAGACAGGAGAAAAACATTTACCCCCGTTTTTCTGATAGTTTTTTAATGTGTTTCTGACACCATTCTGTGCTATGTATAACCAGTTTCTCTGACTTCCTTCGTAAATATTCAGGTTTCAGTGTCACAGGTATGTAGGCAAATGTGTAACTTTATACACAAAACTGTATGCAGAGAAATCACGCAGCATTCAAGTGTTTGCATGATCCGATTCCCCCTATGGCTTCCCTGAGATTTTGAAGAGATGGGAAAAAAACCATATTCTTCAGAAAGCATGACTGCAGAGCACAGTGTGCTGTGTTTTCTGTAAGTATCTAAATGTTTTTTTGTAAATTGACTACAGTCCAAGCTGGTAGTCTCCCTTTAAATAAAACAAGAGCGAAAATTACATTAGCCACTTAAGTTTGCAGCTTCATTAACTTCACAGCTACCTTAGTTACCTGTCCCCTTCCCCAAATTACACCCGAGAAACCCAGGACTGCACATCCATGCAGTTAAATAAGCTTCAGAATCAGCTATTGCATCTTCCAAAATGCCCTAAAGGAATATTGTTCTAGCTGGAAAAAATGCCTGCATACTGCATGTTCTCAATCCCTCTGCTGAAATCATCCCATTTTTTTTTACCATCAGCAACATAAATTACAAAGTTATGAGACACGAATTCCTTTTAATTATTTGTCCATATTTTTTTTTTGTCTGGCGTTTCACAAGCTTGTTCCTCTCTTAACCCTCCTGCAGCATCGTTAAAACACCCTATTTTGCCTAGGCAGACCTGCAAGAAGTGACTCTGTATATAAAGGCTTCAGGTGCTATGTTACTATACTGCTAGTTTAGGTACTGGCTCGAAAATAGGTATAGACATGACATACTTCTTTTCTGCCTACAGCAAACAATTATTGCAGCTGTGGCACAGCCTCAGAGGCTGCAGGGACACTAAACTGAGCCAGGACACCAGCTCGAGCTCTGGCATACTGCTGTATCCCCCGCCTCACTCCCAGCCCATGCTCTCCAAACAGGGCACAGGCGTTCCGAGCAGGATCTCGGGCCATTCCCAGCATGGAGAAGGCAGCTCCCCTTTTGTTTTGGAGAAGAGCAGAGAGAGCAAGAAGTTTACCTGCGTGCCTGAGAGTCAGAGCATGTCATTTGCCCTCAGGGTCAGGGAATGGGCTCTCGCTGTGTTTAGAGTATAGAGAATGTGGAAGTACACCAGGCTCAGAGAGGGGTGGAGAGCCAGACACGCACGGGGAGAGCGCTTCGTAAAACAGAGACCGGTCCTGCCCCGTCCACGCAGTCGTACGAAGGAAGGCTTGGACCTGTGCTAGGGTGCTATACCCAAGCGTGAGATACCTCAGGTGAGGTTTCCACCGCTGCAGCCAGGTACGAGTCCTCGCACGCACGCACAGGAACGCAGAGGCTAGCCTGATGCACATCATACCAGTGTTCGACAGACGACACAGGCTTGCCCTGAAATTTTACTTTTGAGACGGTGGTCAGAAAAACAGAGGCTAACCTGCAGTTGACTGAAGAGCTGGCTGCCCTTGGCCTCAGTTTTTTCTCAAGTGTACAGATGACCGAAACGTCCTGTTCCTCCCCACGTAAAAGGACACAGGTTTAATTCGGTGTATTGTTAAAATTTGGCTTGGAGTTTTGTAACAGTAAGTGCAAGCTCATGGCAACGTGGACACGAGCGTAGCAAGCGAAACGTATCAGGCCATGGGGAAAAGATGGGTAGTTCTCCCCAGGAAATGGTAACAGACAAAAAAGAGTGCAGAAATATTTAAATACTCAGTGCTCCCACTCTGAGAGCTGCCAATATTTGCTACTTAAAATTTAAACACTTTCCTTACATCCCTTCAGGAAAGCTTCTGCATTTTCTGCTGTGTGAAACATTCATGCATCTATGTCATCAATTAAGACTTTCAATACTTTCAATAATGCATTTATTATGTGGCTCTATGCTACTGGCTTGCAATAAAGAAGAAAATTGAAAAGGAAAAATGAGATAGGGGAGAAGATATGTTGTTCTTAGGTGTATGTAGAAGTTTAATACAATATTCATCTACACTGCAATTTTAACCGCATCAAGAAATATAAATTTTGTTAAGAAATAACTAACACACTAGTATCTACACTTGAAATGTATCATTTTTTTGTGCGCTTCTTAAAGACATTGCAATTGAAGTTCTTCTGAATATGAACTTTAGCTTAATACGAACAGTACCTTTACTGGATTTGCCATACATTTGTTTTAATAATTCCCTGCTTGGCAACTGTATAGCATATTTCATACCACTAAGAATGGGAGAGAATCTCTATTTTCTCAGTTTTATATCACCAACTTCTTTTACTGGTAAATCTAACTTGTTTTTTAAGAGAATGTTCTTCCACAGCCTGCTCTGATGTTTACCGATATCTGTATTTACTTTAGCACAGCTATGCCCACTTCTTGCCAGGTTCAATTCAACAAAATCAACAAATCTAACGAACTGTGGACAATGGTGACCCACCGCAGAACTAGTCATGTGAAGAGGGTTCTCACAGGTTTACATGAGTAACTAGTGCAGCCCAGTGGTAGGGGCTTGTAGAGCAAAACTGTTGCTGCTGAGCATCTGGCATCCACCCCACTACACAAATTTGAGTGAAATGCACCTTCTGGCTTGGTTTCGTATGCAAGAAATCCAGTTTGCCTCCTCTCAGAATGCTCTGGGATGACAATGAAAGCATGGCAAGGACAACTGGGAGATACGCTACAGAAGCCCACTGCTAAACCAAGCTAAAACACCAATTAGATGCACTGATCAGCTCTGCTTCTCTAGATATAACTGAGGTGCCAAAGAGCTAATGTCCTAAACAGATTTTCACAACCTGATGAGAACCATCGGAAGAAAGAAAATGATGAAGATGATTGCTTGATCTTGCTATCAGGGTCATGGATGCTGTTTGCCCTTGGATGCCCAAAGCTCTGCAAAGAAGAAGAAAGGAGACAAATAGGGAAGCAAAAATCACCCCAAGCTGGATGATGTGGAAAAGCAGGAAAGGAAAACGGGAGGACATAAAGTAAACATGAAGGACAAAGACAAGGAATAGCAGACAGCGAACACCTGGGGAATTAAAAAAGGAGAGAAATAAACAAGAGAAACCCTGCAGAACAGTGTTCTTGAAAATCTGTGAATAATAATAATAAAAAAGTATTTCTGACCTTTGTGTATCAATTCATAACTGATTTTTGTTGTTGTTTTTAAAGAAACACCCAGCTCAGGACAGTCTGTATTTGATTCTCTTTAGAACTATGAAGAAAACAATTCCAAATGTAAATGGATTTGTGAACACACTACACCTCTCAGAAACAGAACCAATGTGCCAAAATCAGCATTCACAAACACAGAACACCCCCCAACCAACAGTGACTTTGATAAAATATTACCTTTACCTGTGTGCCACAGGTCAAAGCCTCTGAAAACCAAGGTAATATTTTACTACACAATAAAACAATAGTGTGACTAAGAGTACTGAAACTTGCAAATAGTAGCTGTGATATATACTTTGGCACCAGCACAGTCAGCAGGTCAACAATAAAAGCAATAGTAATTATTTACGCACAATGGCATTGCAGTAGAATGCCGACAGGTCATTGCACGTCTGTTTTTAACCTCACAGAAGACAATGGTCAGCTAAATGTGGCACCTCAAGGCTTTCATTTAAAAAAATGAACTAAACTTATACTTTTTACAGAAATCCTACCCTGCTGCCATGCAATCAACAGACAATATAAACCCAAATAATTTACTCTTTTCTGTTGCTCCACGAAATTGCAATCATGTTGTCAATGTTTCAGCACTTAAGACAATCATTCCAACTTACAGAACTGACAAATAAAGTTGAAGCTAAATTTTAAGTAAAAAAATGAAATAACTCCTGTCTGAATTAATTTAACAAACCAACATATATTACAAAATTAAAGTATGCAGAGAAAGGTTTTTGCTAATGGTACTTAAACTTCTCCATACCTTATTTAAAAAGATTTGCATTTTTCCTTTACACTATTCTGAATTGAGTTAGGCAGCAGAGATATATAATAATAATTAAATAGTCATGAAAATGTGGGTTATCTCATGCTTTGAATTTCTGATTAATCGTACATAAAAATATCAAAGAACACTTTACACACAAGAAAACTTGCAGTCTGGGAATAAAGACACCAAGGATGAGTGACGTGAAAAGATGCCAGGAAACTAACGAAGGTGTACTTCATTTTGGTGAACTTTAACTGCTGGCAGGATTACCCCTTGTGAAGGATGGACTCGACTCGCTTGGGAACTGGTGTTCTGGGATGGAGACTGAGCTTTGAGGAAATGAGGCTGGGAAGAACTCTTTTTAGAAAAGCTCCACTCCTGACTCAGTTCAGGTACCTCAGTGCCACCGAGGTACCGTACTACTCACAAATCTGTGGCGAACTATTTTCAGCATGACCCTGCAGCTTCAAGCTGGGGGAGAAGTACATGGGATACTAGAATCACGAGGTAGATTTATGAAAAATAACACAGAAATAAATCAGTGCCACAAATGCAGGAAAAGTACCTCATTTGAATTTCAGTATAGACAAATCTTACAACACCATACTTTAAATTTGTCGACAAAGTCATATTTTAACATCATTACAAACTGAAAAAGGATAATGACTGCATTAAAAGAATCAAAGATGGAAAATGCTGAACTTGCCCTAGATGTAAATACCGAAGAGAACAGACGAGTCATACAAAAGAACCTACAGGACTTTCAGATTCAGATCTCTGTACAGAAAAATATATAAAAAAAAGAGATTTAGATCATAAAAATGACACTGAATAAACCAGGGAAATAGTTCAAAGACCATACATGTAATGAGAGAAACAAATTTAAAAGGCAATGAGTGACCTTGAGATTATATCAGTTGCTAAATTTATATAAAGTTTGCAGAATAATAGAGTAGGTTTACAAGGGTAGAAGTGAGAAAAAAAATAATCTTGGGAAATCACTGGTTATAGACCTATTCTATATTCAGTTCTGCAATTTTCTCTATCACTTGCAATATCAAGATACTGGAATAAAGGATGATTAAAAGAAAAAACACACACACAAAAAATTAAATGCTGAATCACCTGTAAATTGTTAGCTTAGCTGAGAGGTAGCCATGCAGGAATGCTTGAAATGTCCAAGTGCATGGTAAGAAAGAGAAATATTGGAATGATTGGGAAACATATCTAGGAATAGTCAGATTAAATAAAAAAAAAGGAAAAATGCATGCTGCATATCAGGAAAATCTTCCTGACAGTGAAATTGTGGAATAATTTCTCAACAAACTAGAAGAAACACTCAGTGGCATAATGAAGGGAACAATGCTGAACTAGCAGGGGGGCAGACCAAAAGATCTAAAAAGTATTTTCTCCGTCTAATTCTAACGGACTATTAAAGGAGAGAATCAATAGTCAGGGAGGTAAGTTATTTTGATAAGCTCCATGGTTTTCGTTCTTTCAGAGGAAAGACCATGGTTGAAGTTGGGAGAAGAAAAAAAGAGGAAACACCAAGCTGTGTGCTTTCTTACAGTTACTGTTTCCCATTGTGGATGTTACCATTATCTTTACATATGAAGAGAGATTGAAATAATCTAGAGAGGTCCCCCACACTACAACACTGAGATAAAGAAGAACTTGAAAGAAACACCACATGGTTTGGCATCAAATTAAATGGGGAAGAACAGAGTCACGTTTCCTGGGGGAAAGAGACTGAATATTATGAGGTTAGTCACACTATTAGTGGGGCCAATAATGCCACTTAGAAGAAAAATAAGTGTGATATATAACTAAATTTTTCACATCATTTCAGTTTGGCAGAGAGACATACTGCTGTACTGAAGTTAAAGTGCAACAGCACAATTCTATCAGGTAAAAGCAGCAAATAAGGAATCCAGCCATTTGGGCAGCTTTTTTCAACAATTCAGCAAACAGCTGAACGATAGGTGAAATTATAGCCGAAAATGTGACTCTTATAATTAAAAAATACAAGCAAAATCAGTATTTGATACTCATTTTAAAGTATAATGCAATGTCAGAATATACTTGTATTTGAATATTGTATTCACATATTCCACACGATTTTACCCACAGTCAGAGCACTAACAATTTAGACTGAATGGCTCAGAAAACAGCAGGTTTTCTTTATTATAGATGCTCTTAGTGCAGTTAATATAATCAGCTGCTTCAGGAACAGTGTTAAGATGCATGAGCTACTGGTAAGTAGTTTAGAAATAGACTGTTTAAAAATATTGCCTACCGAAAGATACACGAAAACAAGCATGGTCAAATGGCTTATGCACAGAACTATAAAACCCAAGCTCTTAAATTGTAAACCAGCTGTGCTACTGAATTAGCATCTGTATTTCAGTCAAGTCACAAGCCTGTTGTGTCTCAATATCTGCGGCTGTGAAAGGAGAATAAATGATATTTATCTTCTTACTTTATGAAGCTTTGGCTGGAAACCCTTTGGGGCAGGTAATGGGTCTCTCAACCTACTCTTCTAAAGACTGAGCAAGTGACAGCACAAAAATATTATTACTATTTAGGATGCTGCAAGAGGAAAAACATTTGGAAAATACATTAAATTAAGTTCTAGATAGATGTCTAGCATCTAACTTACATATCAAGCATCTAGAACTAGTACATCGTATTGTACTCAGTACCAATCTTCTCTATTGGTTTTGTTCCGTGTTACCAGTCCAGAAATTAATGAAGGAATATATTCACTTCCTGAACTCTTCTAAATGCCTTGTAATGGTTAAGTAAGTGCTTTGCAGACTTTAATAAAGAGCAGTAATTTCAGGGCACTGCTTATTAAATGAGCTGACAGGCTCAGGGAAGTAATTTCTCAAAAAACAGCAATGAGATGAGTTTGGTGGACAGGAAAGGCAGTACAGTTTTCAATGAATCTGCAGAAGGGGGGGGGGAACAAAAAAAAAAAAAGAAAGGACAATTTCCTATGTGAACTGTGAAGCTGTTTCACCAAGTCCTCCCAAAGCACCTCAGTCAAGATGAATTTTGCTGTATGTTTGCACTTACTGCAGGTCCAGTACCCTCCGAATAGTGACATGTGTCACTGCTATACAGGCACTTTAGGCCTCCTTGTCCTTGTCCTTCCCTGCAGGAAGGGAAAGATCCCTCTCCGAGCGCCTTCACAGTTCACAGCAGTTTTGGGAAGGCATGGGAGAAGGGCTGGTTTGGGGACTACAGTCCTTATAACGTCCTGAAGAATCACAGTTGCAGCATACGACCTTTCTACTTTGTGCACAGATTAGTACAAATTCCACCGTAATGGGCAAGCGCCTCTGGGCAACACCTGTACTATTCAGACAATTACTTGCTAGCCTGAACTTGGCATGAAAACCAGCCCTCCTATCACAGGCACAACATTTTACAAAAGTCTGCAGCTTGCTTTTCTTCATGCTTCACAGACTTCACATTCTGGCATGTTTCTGAAGCAAGCCAAAGACAATGCATATTGGAGTATGCCTTGATGTTTGGATGGAAAGGTTCACCTTCTAACTGATAACAGATGGAGACACAATGCATAACCCACTGCATGATTCATTTAAAGACTCTCTCTCACTAGGCAACTTAGCATTTCAATAATCAAACTACACTCTCAGAGAGCCAGGGAGGGTATAAACCTTGGCTCCTTCCTAGATAACAGTGCCAGACTCAGCAAACAAGGTCAGCAATGAAAGTGGCTTTGGAAAGAAAACCAGTAAGGTAATTAACTGATCCAGATAAAACTCTGCGCTCATCTTAGAGATGAACTTAGGCTGCCAAGTGTCAAGAAAGGAAAATGCTTTCATATGTTTTCTGTGTTTAGCTACCATTCCCAAAAAACCTCCAGGAACTCACAAGATCTATCACTGTTTTGACGGAATGCTTGGATGAAGAGTACAGAAGACATCAGCTATCAAGCCACACACAAAGTTTGACAAATGATGTCACATACATGCACAACACTTACCTAGCAGCTGCAGACACATATACACCACTGATATTGGGTTCAAGCCCTTGTCAATAACTGAAGGTAGCAAAGCCCGTCTTTTGGCAGGCAGGAGCTGATCAAAGTTCCTATGAGCACTCTCATCTGAAATGCTGTTAGAGATTATTTCTTTGCTCATAAGGAATTCAAGCTGAGAGGAAAAGGAATGGAGTAGATAGTCCACACACAAACAGACCAACAAATACTCCCTTTGTTACTACACACACTTCTGTTAGTATCCCAGTAATGCCTGGCAGTGCTGAAGGGTGGTAACCTCTATGAGCAGGACCCTACTGCAAGTCTTCAGATACTTCATGTGGGTTAGAAATATTCAAAAGTTAAGTCAAAATCAGAGAAACAGCTGGAAACGGTGGAGGCAAACACGGTAATCTCAACAGGTTGGAATATTTGTTGAGTTCAGGTCTAGGATACAACGAAGACTTGCGTTTTCTTCCTCTGAATTATGATGGTAACAGGTCTAAAGAGTCTAAACAAAGCAACAAGGCCACTTCTTTTGTAAAAGGCTCTCATGAGAAGTGTCCTTCAAGAGGAACGTGGAAGAGAGGTGGATTAGGGGTAAAAAAGTGGATTTACATAGTGTAACAATGGATAATGAACGTCATGCTACGTCAGATCAACAGGGCAAGATGCCTTTTCCCCATCAAATCGCTCAATGAAGCATATGTGTGGCAGCCATTGCTGAGGAAGAAGGAAGCTGGTGACTTTGGTTGTACTTTGGCTTTTCTGAAGCAGTTCACCTGGAGGGACCATAACATTCTCTACTTCAGCTGAGGGCAGTTAAGTTCTTACTTGTCGAGCAAATATCTGTAGGTACTCTTCCATTTATATCAGAAAGAAGCCTTCGAAACCCCTGGTCCTCAAAGCCTGACTATGGCATCCACTTCCCTCAGGATGTCATTATGTTGTATGCACGATGGTCCAGCAACCCCTCATCTGAAAGTGGTGAAAATGGTAACCCTTGCCATTTCCTCAACCATCTTTGCTACTGTCTTGTCTTTACTTCCCAGAATTTCTCCTTGATGCCACAAAAAAAAAATCCAATAGCAGAAGTGCCACTTAGTCTTAGATTAAAAAGGAGAATTTGTCAATTTTGCATAGAAAATGCCTTACAAAAGGAAAGGAATATAGCCTTTTTTGAAAGTCTGTCCAGCTCTGTATGGTTTTTGCAGTTGAGATACTGCCGAGGGTTTTCTCCCCTTCCCTTCTCTTTTCTTCTACCCAACTTTCAACCCAATGCTGAGTTAGAAAACAGATATTGGCATTTGTGAAAAATCACAGCTTCGGTGACAGAATATAAATTCTAATACACACATATAGATATTTTGTACATATCTGTATTACACACATAGAAAAACTATGTGGCTGGATATATTCACCCAACTGTATTGTCTCTTACTTTTTTAGAAAACATAAATTCTCAGTTATGAACTTGAGCTTTACAGGCTTACATCTTCACAAAAATAGACATGTTTCAAATTCTACTAATAAACTTTAAGGAAAATCCCTATAACTACATTATTATTGCGGTCTGAGATAAACCTTAATGTGCAGTTAAGAAGTGACATAAGATAAAAACTGTTATACTTGCTGCTTGTCTAGTCAGAAATCCCACCATCTTTATCTCTTAAAAAAGATATATTTTTCATGTAAAAAGACACATATCTCTTTAATAAAGCAAAGATGTTATTAAAAGTAAGCCCATGTCAGCAAAGCTTATCGACTATGTGATATAAACCTTAAATGCAGTAGTAACTATTTCAGAAAGAATACAAAAGCCACATCAAAATGATACAAGACTAAGACTCACAAATGTAAGGAAATTATTTCCAACTGGCCACAGAATATGGAATTATCTTTTTCTACAACTCACCGCATTTTACCTAGGTAATGTGGCTCACATGGCAAAGTACAGTTCTAAAATAATTCATTGTTCAGAGACCCTTATCAGCTGCAAAGCCAAAGCTGGAGCAGGGCCATATCAGCTGCAGAGCCAACACATAACAGAGTGAAGAGTGGAAAGGACAGATTGCAGTGTCTCCCCATTCTACTGCTGCTATTGCAAAATACCAACCTCTGAATTTCCATCCTGTTTGTTACGTGAATGCCAGTTTATTATTCAAATGGAACTATGGCATATTAGTATGGAAAAGAGCGATACAGAAAACAAATTTAAGAGATTCTGCTACAGCCTTTTTATCCTTTTAGGAAGGTTCATTTCTGTATGAAACCTTGCACAGTAAGATTTCTAATATTATACAAAGATAGGAGAGCACGAATAGTCTCAGCACCATTTGTTTAAAAAAAAAAAAAAAAAATCCCAGAAGGACACTGCATAAATCCTTAACTTTCATTTAGAGCCTGAACAAAACAAGCATGCACACCAAACAAGAAAGCGGATGGCCCCAAACCCCAATTCCCACCTCAGTGTCAATCAAAACTCAGCATCTGTAATGTATGTTTTGATTTTTTTTTAAATGAGGAAGGAATGATGCAAATGGTAACATCTAGACTTGTCATCTGTACACCAAAGCTCTCATTCAGCTGAACATATGCTGAAATTTAAGCATATTGAAACAAAGCCCAAGTCTCAGCCAAACTGAATTCAAAGTGGCTGAGATATTAAGGCCACACTTCTGCAAGACATACAAGCGTGTGATAAAACTGAAGCATGATCTTAATTCTCCATTAGTACAAAAACACATTAAAGCACCACCTTCATATAATAGATGTTATAATGGCGGTTTTCATCATTAGATCTCGGAAGAGTTTTACAAGGAAAAATGGCAGTTCTCCCTCTGCACCAGGGACGTACTGTGGTTGGCCCCCAGACCGTGCGGGGGGCCATGGGGGTAGGTGTGAACAGAGCCCGTGTCTTCTGAGTGCTGACCAGACCAACTGCAACGGCTTTGGACACACACAGGGCTCTGCTAAACTGAGGTCTACGTCTTGAAACTGAAACTGAAGGTCAAAGGCTAAACTGAGGGTCTAAGGCTAAACTGAGGTCTAAGTCTTGAAACCGAAATTAGAAAGGTAAAGCTAACGCTGCTAAGAAATGCTGTACGGAGATGCTTTGGCCTCAGAAACTGTTTTCGAAGAGTAAACACAGGGCGTAACGTACCTTCGCGAGGCGGAGGAACAAGCGGTTCCCCCCTCCCTGAGCAAGGCCCACCCCATGCGAGGGCAAACCCGCCTCTTGGGGAACTCCACAGCGGTTCAGCAAGGTGGGATTGGGCCACGCTTAGGGAAGTGAGCAGGGATAGACCACCCCAGCAGGTGAGACTCCGCAGAGCATGGCAGCTGCCTTCGCAGGAACGTAACGTCAACCTTCAAACAACCGCAGCGCGCTCTGTTTTAGGTAGATTCAAGATTTGGCTCAACTAAGTATCAAGGTTTTAATGCGCAATTTAACAATAACAACTTATTTAGAGTTGCAAGAGCATTCTCCTTTTTGTTAAACTCTACGTCATTTTCTTAGCTTTGAGGATCACATACTCCTAGGCTGAAAATGCAAACTGCAGCTGGTATTCCCCAATACATCTGCCTAATATCTGATGCTCATATATTTTCAGAGACATACATAAAAATGGCTTCCTGTGCAAGAGATCCTTACTATCTGCTGCTCTTCTTTGAACTTTGTGAGATTTCACAGTGCAATCACCAGGAAGTAACGTATTTTCATTTAGATACCTTAATATGGATTTGGTGTCTAAGCGTCGATGCATCTGAAAATGCTGATCTAACCACATATGACAGAATGTAAACCTTTGCCTAAAAACCCAGACTGGGCATGTTCTTTATTTATTTTAGTCATTTAAATTATAATTCAAGTTGCACATCATAAAAAACACATACAAGCATGACTGGCAACCCCCCCCCCAAGTATTTATTTATAACTAGCTGGCTTTAAAAGTAGAATTCAGAAAAATAAAACTCACTGGAAATCACTGAATTGCTTTGGATGTTCAGTGTCTCTGAGCCACGCATTTTAAGAAGAGCTCACCCCAAAAGGCAGCTACAACCCCAGTACGAAATGGGGAGCCCCTGAAAACAGTGGCAACCTCCTGACAAGAGCAGCGCTATTAATTCACATTAAAGCGATGTTTCTCCTCTCCTCTCCCGGGCTGGCTGGGATGCAGCTCTCCTTCCCGGCACCACTGCCAACCAGGACTGCCCTCTGCTGACCACCTGCCTCGCTGGGTCCCCAGTTGCAGCAGTAATTAATTAGCACAGGGGGTGGCAGACGGATTAAGACGCGCTGCAAATACCCAGTTTGGAAACAAGGTCCTGTTCAAAGAAGAAAACTTTCATCATGTGTTTTAAAGAAAAAGGAAAAATTAAGAATTTTAATCTGTTCTAATGCAGCACACCTGAATAACAGCTCTACAATCATGGAGCAATATTGCCAGTTTATCTGTAGCTGACCGTGAGATATAAACCTAATTTACTGAGGAAGTTTATATTTGAAGGAAAAAAAAAAAAAGCAGCAACATCCCCTAACATTAAAATAATTTAAAATTACTAAAATAATCCATAAATTAAAATATCCTATAAATGGACTCTCAAAAGATAAAAAGCATTACTTTCTTATTTTAACAAATTAGTGTTAACCTGCATTAAAAAAATTGTTCTGCTTTGTAGAAATGGTAATAGTACATTTTAGCCTCACATTTAGAAATAATGCATACAAGAATTCACAAATAAAATTTAAAATATACATTACCAATATGATATAAATCACAAAGGTAAATCCAAATAAACATTATAAAAATAAATTATTGAAGCATATTCTGAAATATATACATGCACTCTACCTTCAAGTTACTCTTTATTACTCACTCTCTGGTAACAGTACATTTCCCACAGGGATCGATTATGTAAATCCATACATATAAAAAAATGTATGAAGCACAGCTGAAACAAAAGACCAGAATTCAGACTCAACTTTAATATATCTAAGAGTAAGTTATACCAACTACCATCTTCCCTCCTAACTTCCTTCAGTCTCTAATTATGTGACAACAGCAAAACCTATGAATATAATTTGTGAAACTGTCTACACTTTAAGACTCTTAATAGAACTGTAAATTGAAAGAGCAAACAAAAATTCTCCTGCAATGAGTCATACTTTGCGGTAATATTTTAGAACGAAATATTACATGGTACAGATATAGGTTCTGGTATTCTCTTTGGAGCCAAATTCATCACAAACATCTGAATATTTAATACGCTGACAAACAGTTATGACAACATCCTTGTTCCTATCACACATACAATTTTTGAAGACGGTGGTCTTAGCATTCAACTAAGAAAGTAAAAATAACAACACAGTATCTCGCAGTCTGTGTTCTTACCCAAATTCTCTGTAGTTTTATGACTGAGGAAATACACATCAATCAAGTATTCCTAAAGTGTGTTTCCACCTTTCACGCATCTAGAACTTGATAAATATGTTAATGTTGATCTGCACCGTGAATACACACATTCACAAAGACCCATCAAAAGTTAATATATCTGCTATTTGATTATTGTCTGCGTGCTGCAGCGTGTCAATTTTCAACTCTTTAACATCATTTGGGTTCTTCTTTACAGCCTGAATATTATTTCTATGTATGGGAAGGAAGCAGTGAATCGCTGCCAGAGGTGATACAAAGAACAAAAAATGAGTTCTTTCACTCGGAAGATTTTTATCTCCTTCGTACTGTGTTCAGAGGCAAGAACTTATTCAACAAGTTGCTATCAGTGTTTCTTATGTTGGAGGTAAGGTTGCTTAAAATATTAATCTGATGAGGAGTTAAAACCATAAGCCTGTGCATGTAATGCAGGAGCCAGGCTACTCTTCTACCTCAAATAAAAAACAACCTGTGTTTATCTTGAGAGATTTGAGAGATTTTCTTATCTGGAATTTCTACGGTGTACCGTACGCGTTTTGATATATAAGCCGGTACAAAAATACTTCCCAGCATCAATCTGATCTCAGACGAAGTAACATTATACGAACCGATGTTTTTAGCTTCTCCTCAGATTAATATATTGTCGTTTTAGGGAAGACTTCTCATCATTCCAATATATATTATACACCCTGAAGTGGATTATGTAAACAAAGAAAGAGATAGCAATGCACTAGCGCACGGAATCTGCTGCAATCTTCCTTTTCATTGAAAAAGCAGTATGAAATACAAGTGAGAGATCTGACAAATTATTATCTCATTTTCTGCTGCTGAGAATTTGTTACGATCCCCGCAAAGCAACGTGCCTCAGCCTCACGATTTACCGATTTGGCTGCAGCATCGGCGTTCCCCCATCAAGACGGTTTCCATACTCCTGTTTCTGAGTTTAGTTTATTTTACACTGCTCTTCCCTGCCTTTGATCCTGCCTGGTACGCGGCTGGCTCTGAGCTACCCTGGGTGGTCTGCTGTCAGATCCCGGCGATCAGTGTCTCTCTCCACCGGTTGCCTTCTGGGGGGACTCCTATCAGCTGTGCTCTTACATGCATCTGACAACTTTATTAGCTGGCTCCGATAGCGCTTCAGAACATCTCCACGGCGCGCACACCCTTCCTCAAACAATCCCATCTTTGTAGTTGACTTAGAACAAATAATTCTATGAACACTTCAGCTTTTATACTCAATAATAAGGTTGAAATGAAGAGAAATTTCACATTATGTGCAAGCCGGGGGTTGGTTTTCATGTTTGGGCTCAAAAAATCAATCCTGGATTGATTTTTGTGTATATATCGTTATTGTCAGAGGATTAATTGATGAATTTTTCATTTGATGAGTCAGGTGGAATGGGCTCCAAGGCACACAGTGAGGAGAATTTTAATTTACTCTGCTGCTTGGTGCTAAGCAGCAAAATTATCAATTGCGATACTTACTCTGTTAGAATTTTCCTGCTCAAAAACAATGTTTAGAGTATGTTTGAGTGCAAAGCTGAATTTCTGAGTGTATGCACATCCCACATTAAAACTGGCTTAAATTAGAAGTTTCTGAATGGATTTTCATTTTGTTTTTTGAAAGCGCCCTTTAGTTTTAAATCTTCTTTGCAGATTTTCACACTTACTATCATTAAAACATATTTGGAATTCAGACTTTGGAAAAAACAAGCCTAGATTAACACATGAAATCTCAATTCAATAGAAGGTATAGCCTCACAAGTTTCACTTACACTGCACCAGAATTTTTTTTACTGTGGCTCTCAAATGAAAAAACCCCCCACACTTTAAGTTTACCTTTTTGTTTTAAATTCCACAGTAGAAGTCGATCTTTTCACTTACGAAGCATTGGAGTGGCTTGGTATAAAAACACACTGATATAAAAACTGATGAAATTCCTAAAGCTCAGAAAAAAGCCCCTCTAGCTTATCTGCTGAACGCAACAGGCCAGAACTTTTGTGTACAGGTACAAAACACACAGTGTCTATTTTTAAGCTGCTTCAAAGGTGTCACTACACATTAAAATCCCCCAATCCTGGCTGGCTCCATATAAAATACTGTTTTTGAAGCAGCAAACGGATTCACTGCTTGCTCTGATTTCCAGAGGAGTATGCAAGGCTTTATTCAATACCCTGGCACGTCTGGGGTATGGGAGGTGCAGCTGTATTCTCCCAGACCAGGAAAGGAGGCAAAAAGATGGCATGTGAAGTGCCCTTGTGCTCCAGCATGGAGCCTCTCGCAAAGTTTAGGCAGGTTTGCCTGAGCATTAGAAAGCAAATCCAGTGCAGCACAGCCTGCAATCACAGCCAAACACCAGCAAGATAAGGGTGCTTGATTCCTGTGGATGAAAGGATACGCAGAAGCAGGGATCGCCCCGTAGCTAAGACAGACAGCACACAAATACACAGATCTTCCCAAATTCTGCCACAAATTTTCCTGGACTGTGTTCTTCCAGCACCCTTCTCTAGGATGACGCACATACTACAGAGACAGCAAACAGCACTTCTTAATTGCTACTTAATACGGGCATTTCAGCACCACTTAGGAACCCCCCACCAGAACCAATGCTGCAGGGCTGCAGAAACACACCAGAAGCCTTCTCTCCTAGAAAACCATCTGAAAAACATCTGAATTTGTGCTGTGAGATCCACAGAGAAAGTATCATTAAACGAGGCAAAATGAGAATGACCAAGGCAAACAAAGAAACGGGAGAAAGAGGCATAAAAGACAAATGAGATCGCACTTTAGAAGTACCACCAGAGTTTAAAGATCAAGCTAAGAGTTGCTCTGCCAGTCAAGTATTGGAGGGAAAGCCACTAACAGGGGATGACAAGACCACCGAAGTACTTAGCGCCTTGTCGATGCTTCTTCCACAGTATTTCACCTCTGCAACACGTTTAAATAACCACTCATCTCCCTCCAACCAAAAATGTCCTACTGGCTCATCTCAGTCCTGCTGTTACTTCTCAGACATGTTGAATATGGAACTGATTCTAGTCTGGAATCTCTTTTTCTGAGTGCTCTTTTTGATCATTTTACTATCTGGCTTCTATTCCTCCACTGAAACTGTTCTCACTCAAGTTACTCAAACAACATATTGCCATGCCAAATATCAGGCCTTGTCTGTACTTCTGCTGTGCATGACAGTTAAATGAAATGAGACACTACTCTTACAGCTCTCCTTTCACTTCCCTCACAGCCCCCTTCATGTCCCCTTTTTGGGTTATAATCCTCTCTTCTGCAGTGTCTCACTATTCTATTAGGTCTGTCTACATCATCCTCTCCCATCACCATGGAGCCTCATTCCTTCTGATGTTATTACTACACTCAACACTGATGAAATCCACTTTGTTTTCCTTGAGCTCAGCATCACACAATACAGGTATTCATGACTAATCTGTTAAAAACTCTGTGAATCCACCAAAGGCCCATGTTACAGCACCGAAACTGAATAACGTAAGTTCTTCCCAAAATCAAAAGGAATTTCCAGAGGTAAGTTTAAACCCAAACTTTTAAAGTTATACAGTGGAAAAACTTCCTCTGTGTCCTAATTCATACTCCATTAATTTCTTGTCCAGGTGCTGGCAATAAAGACCAGCTTATGAAAAATGTCTACCTTATTTTTGGCTTCATTCATAGACTGGTTTCAGCACTGTCATGACCAGTTTATTTACATTAGTTAAATGCACTCTTAAAAAACAAATGAATACAGTAGTTTTGGTCACCAAATCCGCAGCATCAGCCTCAGACTATCATGACAGTGTGTTGACTTCTTTTTTCCATCCTCTGAAACACTTGGTCTCTTTTTGCTTTGCCTACCTACAACCCCCTATTTTTGACCATCCATCAGTCCAAAATACCATTTTTCTAGTTCTCTATCACCGTAGAAATCAACTTCAGACAATTCACTCCTCCCTTTAAGATTTCATTAACAGTTTTCTATCTTCTGACTTCCTTCTTCCACGTCCCCCTACAATACCGCCCTCATGTTGGTCACCTTGAGCCCCCCTTCACCGCACTCTGATACCCAGGTCATTTTGCCTTTTTCATATGCCTCCTGAATACAACAAAATTCTGTCATATGTGCACCAAAGTACAAAACACACTTCAAGTAACAATATTATACAATCAAACACTGCATGTATTAAGTAATCAGATCTATGTATGCAGCCAACTCACATTCTTCTGATCCTTTACATTATTTCCCCCAAATTCACATATGGATTTGTGAACTCGGGGGAAATGTCTTTGTTTTAAGCTGGCCTGTCATGCATTGACTTAACTGTGTGTCTCAAAACACACAAAGTAGTAATAGTGCAGGTGATTTCCCAGTGAGAAACAGGTATGTATAAAGTAACTGATGTATCTAGGGGCCTTGGGGTCTTAGGAAATAAATCCTTGAGGAAACTGGATACCCATTTTCTGGACAGAGATACACTTCATGTGGTTTTAGCTTTTTATAGTTATTTTTAGTTTTTTAAACAGATTTGGGTTGTTATTTAGTTTTTATAATTACTTTTAGTTTTCATTAGTTATTACAATATGTCTACAATAATTACACAGTGCATATTAAGAGAGGAAGTTTACACAGAAAAAATCCAGATTCCTAAGATGGATTCCAAACATATTTAGTACATGAAAGGTTTAACTGAAGTGAGATGTGGGCTGACGGAGACTGAAAACCTCTCATCTTAACACCTACAGTCCGGAAAAGAGCTGCGCAAGACCTTTTATTGCTTTTTTTAGATCCGGAATGACCACGCACAGGCGTAATTAAGACGACTCAGTCTCCAGAATCATTCACTCCTTTGTCTCTGTAATAAAACCATCAGCAAGAGTGTTGTTATCTGGGGAAGCCCAGCACACCATTCCCTTTATAGTCAGTGAAGGGAGAGGTGGATCTCAGGAAGGTGATTCAGAGCACCTGATATTGGGTAGCTGCTCTGAAGCTCTTCTGGAGGAAGCCAGGCAAGATTAGTGTCCACAACAGTGGCCGTGAAGAGGCCAAAAACCAGCGCAGGCTCTGGCCACAGTGGTCCCAGCTTGCCTTCCCTGTTCCCGGCCATGCTTTCCTGTCCCCTTCTTCATGCTTGCTTTGGCATCCGTCACACAGGTACAAAGTCATCGGACACACTGCAAGCGCCTGAGAGAGAGGAAGATACTGCCAGGGAAGGGGGAGAAGAGACCTGGAGTCTCTTCATCTCTGCCTCACAAACTGCTAATTTAGCGCAAGCAGAAATGTGATCCCATGGTCTTGGGTAAACCTTCTGAGGATTGTCTGGATACCCCTCATAGCGTCCACTGGTGGTGCAGATTTCCCAGATCGTTCCTTATTGTGCGTGTTAAATATTAAGTGATGCATCTGCACAGATAACATCAGGAAAACTATGAAAAAAATCAATGGTGATTCAGTTCCTAAAACAAGCAGCTATAAAATATTCATAAAAAAAATCACTTCATAAATATTACAAGTATTTAAAAAGCAGTTTTTACCCCATGTAAGCATCTCTGGAACTTCGTCTCCCACACCAGACATTTTGTAATTATTTTTCACTATTAAATGAATACTGAGAAGCACCCAAAAGTAGGACAAATATTACTGTACTTCTTCTCACAATGGAGAACTGAAGCAATTGAAAATACGCTTTGTCAAAAATGTCACTGAACTTTTATACATAATACAAATACTAGCAGTGAAGTTGCAACCTGATAAAACCGAGATTTTAAATGAAAGTACTACCCTGCTACTTATAATTCAAAAGAGAGTGACTTCATGAAGTTAAGCTGCTTGTTATATAAAATTGAATCAGACCAGCATGGGATTTCATGCAGAATTTTCTGGAGCCTAGCTGTATAACTTTAAAATCCACTACAAAATTTTAACTATGGAACTTAACTGATACTAATGACCTGATAAAATTTCAAGAGGCTGTTTGGGGTTCAGGCTTTCAGATCTGTAATCCAGTTCTGAGGCCAGACATTTGTCCCAGGTGTCACCTCTGCTGAACAGGACAGTTACTTGGAGACAAGTTTCTGTCTTTGCACCATTTTCAGCTGAGGGATCCATTCGAGTTTTAACCCAGGCTGCTAATCTTGCTCTGTGAACACAACTCAACATTGGTTTGAACTGGTCTAAAGGCATGGAAACCTTCAAGGTGGGAGGAGAGGGGAAAAGAAAGTAGAAAAGGTGCTTCTTAAAGAGATACTATCAAGGTAAAGAAGATTGCCACCTGGGAGAAAAGTATTATTTAGCAGCCATAATTTAAATGTCAAATGCCATACACCATGTTTTAATGTATTCTCACAGAGAAGTCCCAGCTGCCCTTCTCAGACATACAGGCATCCTGTGGCTGTGAATCTTCACTGATTGTGAAGGCAAAACCTCTGACTTCTCCAATACTGATAGAGAATATGAAAATGCTGAAAGAAATGTACCATTTTACAAACTGGCAGATCACGGTTCAAGCTTCAGTGCCTTATCCTTCATTCTCTAAAAACTACACTTCGTAAGAGATGCCCAGACTCATAACTACACTCAATGCAAAGATATAAAGGAAATAAAGATATAATTCATTACAATGTCTCAACAGAACCAAGAAATGACCATCATAAACAATAACTATGAGAAGACAAGAGGTCTGACACAAATAATCCCTGATTGCAGGACTGGGAGATGTGGTAACAATGTTCTCACCTACTTTAACAGAAAAAAAAAAAAAAAAAAAGAAGAAGAAAAAAAAGCAAGATATAAACACACACTAAATGCTGACACTTGAAAGAATAAAAACGTCTTTATTTCCTTCACAACACTGCTACTTCCGATGACATTAGGAGGGAGTCATCCTTTGTAACCCTGTTCTTAGAAAATTCCTTCCCTAAACCACCGTCCGGCACCAGGACTGCACGCACAATCCACCTCCTGAGATCAAGCCACAGATCTCTCTCTCAGACTAGGTGAGGGCAAAAACACCGAGCTGAGAGGCAACAAAAGACAGAAACCAGGTGAGGGGAAATAGTAAAGTCAACAGACAATGAAAGACTGGGAAAAAAGCATCTGAGATAAAATAAGCTTTACAGAGGTTTGAAGAACATATGATTTTAATGATAAAAATGGGAACATTTTTTCAGGGAGGAAATGTAATCTTTTCAAAGTTTGTTACCTCGAATTTCTTAAATATCACCATTCTTATTTTTCGTCAAATGATGCAATTGCTATTAAAAAAAGGGCATAATTAGGAAATGATATTGCTCCTGTAAAGGCAAATGAAAAACACATTTCTCTTTCGTATTTGTTATTTGATACTTGTCTTAAACTATCCACTAGTAATTATGACATCATTGTATTATTAGTAAATAGTCTTGCAGTCACTGGATTTTTCTTAGCAAACTCAGAGCCCTTCCAAAGAAAAACGCGATTTCTAATCATTAGCATTATCCACTACCCATTAAATCTTATAATTTAATTAAGAGGAAAATCCCTTGATATTTCCAAATAATCAAACAGCTACACTGCAATCTCACAAAATAACCTGTGCTGATTTTAACAATCATGTTTCAACCTGCAAAAAAAAGGGATTCTTTTCCAGAAGCATCAATAACTGCTCTCACTCTTCCATTGCACAATCTGTTGTGAGGCAGACATCCAAAGTCATCTCAAAACACTGCATGAGTGTTGATTTAAAGGTTAACTAGTCATCTTTTTTTTTTTTTTTCCCCTCCTCTCCCCATGTCTTCTGGTGGAGTTGCTCAATTAACTTCCAAATATCATCTGACACGCAGACTTGGAGTCAACTTAGAGCATAAAATATGCAACAGCTTCCGCGGTAACACCGGTTCTGATTCCCTAGCCTCTGAACCCAACCTCTGGCAACCGCAGGTGGGCTTCCTCGGGAAAGGACACCTCAAAAGGCACACCTGCAGGTAGTCTCAATGGTCCCAGCCAGCCTGGCCTGGTGGGATGCTCTGGAAGCCACATGGCTCCGTTAGCCCAACCAGAGGGGCCCCGGATTTGCACGCCACCAGCTCCGACCATGGGCAGAGGAGCATCCATCTGCGCCTGTCAATCCACAGACCACTTCATTCTGGTCTTCAAATTCCTTGGCAGGTCTAGATTGTCTCTCCCACACTAAACTTTATGTACCATTTGCATCTAGCCGTATACACCAGTCATGCTCTGGACCCATGCCTAAAATCCCATCTCCGGAGTGTTCCTGTTGCACGGTACATTCCCACCAAATACAGAAAGAAGATACTGGCCAGATCCAGGATTTAGTATTAAAATATTCACTGATAACAACATGTTATTTTTTTCCTCTGGGTTCCTTATTTCCTCAGTTTTTCCCTGGTTATTCACAACAGAATTTCCAAATATCACCTAGATCATCTTATTTATTCATTTGTTGCCTATTAAATTAGCTGAGAAAAGACATAATTATTCCAGTTGGCTACAGGTACATCTTCTTGTTTGCTGGGTTTCCTTAAATACTGTAAAGACTTGGCTTTTAACTGTATTTACAGAATCATAGAATCATTTAGGTTGAAAAAGACCTTTAAGATTATTGAACCCAACCATAGACCCAACACTGCCAAGCCCACCACTAAACCATGTCCTTAAGTGTCACATCGACATGTCTTTTAAACACCCCCAGGGCTGGTGACTCCACCACTCCCCTGGGCAGCCTGTTCCAGAGCTTGACAACCCCTTTGGTGAAGACATTTTTCCTAATATCTAGTCTAAACCTCCCCTGGCGCAGCTTGAGGCCATTCCCTCTTGTCCTATCGCTTGTTCCTTGGCTCAAGAGACTCACCCTCAGCTCTCTGCACCCTCCTTTCAGGTAGTTGGAGAGGGCCATGAGGTCTCCCCTCAGCCTCCTCTTCTCCAGACTAAACCCCCCCAGTTCCCTCAGCCGCTCCCCATCAGACCTGTGCTCCAGACCCTGCACCCGCTCCGTTGCCCTTCTCTGGACACGCTCCAGCACCTCAATGTCTGTCTTGGAGGGAGGGGCCCAAAACTGAACCCAGTATTCGAGGTGCGGCCTCACCAGTGCCGAGAGCGGGGGCATGATCCCTGTCCTAGTCCTGGTGGCCACGCTATTTCTGACACAAGCCAGGATGCTGTTGGCCTTCTTGGCCACACCACCAGCTCCTGTTCAGCTGGTCGTTGCCCAACACTCCCAGGTCCTTTCCCACTGGGCAGCTTTCCATCAGCTCTTCCCCAAGCCTGTAGTGTTGCCTGGGGCTGTTGTGACCCAAGCACTCAGACTTGTTGAACCTCATACAATTGGCCTCAGCCCATCGATCCAGATGTGAATTTACTCCTTCATTCATTGCCCTACAGAAAAGCTGGTTTCCCCCATCTCTTTCTTGTCCTTGGACCAGCAAATGAAAAATACTTTGCAGATTGCTGCTGGTGCTGCTATTATAGATTTATTTTTCCTTTCTTTGCTATTTAATACACTTTGCTTTAACAGAGGGTTTTTAATTTACTAATAAGAAGCTAGTTATCTTTCCTCCTTCCACAGGCTTCTGGATGAAAATATTTGTATACGAAGTGTGATTATAACGTCATTGTTTGTGTATGTATTACATTATATTCATATTACATCATATTCATATTCAAGATTTAGTCTGAAGCGCGAGCAGACACAATTCTGAACACACTGTGCTAATTAGTTAAAAGTTAAGCTTACGTCCTGGAATAAGCTTTTTTCTGTTTTCCTCTAACTTGCATCCACCATTTCTTTCCAAAAGTGAGAACATCGAGAACATTCCTGACCGTCAGAGCAGGAATGTATTGCCAAATCATTTTTTTTAATTTCCTACACAGTCGCTTGGAAATTATTTAGGACATCTCCTCAGTGTGAAGTTTATGCAGGTATTTTTCTCCTAAAATTTACATAATAATTTTCAAAATTGCTAGCATGTACCTCTTTTTGTCTTTCTCATCTAGTACATCTCCAACTCAAAACATTTTTACACAAAATCAGTATTAGATTTATTATATAACTGACCATCCAGTAATAACACAGGAATAGAGGAGAGAGGAACAATGGAGGAATTTCTGTACTTGGTTTGGGGCTTTCCTTCGTTTCTGTTCCATGCCTTACCCAAATTCCTACAAAATCACAGTGGCAGATCTGGGTTTTTTTATCTTCTTGAATAAGCGGCACTGAACTATTCTTTAAATTCAGTTTGGAATTTATCATGGATAGCTGCAGCAAAAGAAAACAGACTGTTTAAGCTTTAAGAATAAGGCTCCTAATCATCCAATATATTTACTAGTCTTTGTTTACATGGACTTTAAACAAAACATAACTTTTTTTATTCACAGTGAGCAGAATTTTTCTATGAAAATGGCTGCTGATTACAGCACTTCTTTAACAACATTTGGCTTGAGGTTTGGGGATTTCTGCAGATCAGCATAACTAAACTCTGGCTTTGGGCAGACACCTTCTACGATTCAGGATTTCTGTATCTAAGAGGTGATCCATTTTTGCACAGTAAATTGACTGTAAAATCAGCAATTGGTGTCCGGGAACAGAATAGAGCAGCAATTTTTGCAGTAATTTTTAAGCCATGGAAGCATACAGCACCAAGTGAGTGAAATGCAAAAGACAGCAACTGCTGATCTAGCTTGTCATCTATACAGAATACAAAAATTGAATGACAAAGTCCTGTACTAAATAGAACTTAAAGGAATACAGCACATTTTATTTCAATAATACCTTTAGTCTCACTGTAGATTTGTACGAGTGATAGCTACAGTCCAAATTATTATAAGTTATTGGCTCTAAGAATATTCTTAGGTGTTTATAGGGACTACAAACCTATATTCCTCCTAACTGTTTTCAAAAACCATTCTATAATGACTAGAAATACTGTCAGCTCAAAAAAAAAAAGAACTTGATGGGAAGGAAATGTAAAATACACAGTCCAAGAAAAAAAAAAAAGACAACCAACACCTGTGTTTTTAATTAATGATTTAGGTTAGAGCCATAACAAAATAAAAATGGAAAATAAACTCTTTCTGAATTTTGCTCAATATATAACACAACTTGGACTTTATAGTTTAAAAAGCAAAATACTCACTTGAACGCAATACAAAATGTTAACAAGGGAAAATTATGAATGTTAAAGGTGAGGTTCTCTGAACTGTAACCAGATGCAACTGGCAGCTTTGTGTAAATGGTCTTTGGTCCGTTTGACTTTCCTACATTTCTGACAAATTTTACTGAACTTTTCAGCTGTTTTGGCTCTGCTGAAAGTAGTATCAAGCAAGCCAGCTCCTCTCCATTTCACATATAGAATCCATGTATCTCTCTATAAATAATTTTGGTTACTAAGTGTAATCATAAAAAAAAAAGATAAAGTAACTGCCAGACGACTATTAAAGAACGGAATTTGATAAACAATGGTCCAGACCTACCAAAAGAACCACTCTAAATGGTGACAGGGGAGTCAAAAATGTATATTTCTACATTTTACATGACTGATACCCAGCAAAGAGAGTTACTTATAACTGGATTGCACCCAAATCAACAGTTGTTGAGGCAGTCAAGGTGTAGCCTCTCCATACCATTTGCTTTTTCAAAATAAGTCAGAACTTTGTAAGAATCTATTATTTTCAGAGCAGTCTTTTCACTGACCAACTATATGTCTGTATGTGTATCACCATCATGTAATTCTGAAGCATCTACTGGAAAACTTACCCATGTATAGGCTTTAATTAATTTCTATTTTAAATTGTAAATTTCTGATCTGACCTGTTTTCAAACAGATGATACATTCTTGAAAGCTCTGCTAATAAAATACAAGTTCTATTTATCTGAATGGAGGAACCTGCCTTTTCTGGGACATAATAAAGACTCTCCACATTTTCCAATATTTTCCTGATACCTGATTCTCAAAATACTAGCTGGCAATCAGAAGACCAAAGTCAACAACTATTTCTCATATACCCAAGAACAACACACACAAAACCAGAAGTCATATAAAATGGATATATGCCCTTTCTTCTTTTCATAACAAGACTTTTCTGGAGATTTCAGAGGGATTAACACCTACCCTGTGAAGGCCAGCCTGCCATTCTTTTGTCAAGAAAAGCCTAGATACTACAGTGAAATAAAATTCATCTTGCACAGAACGCTGTAATAAACCTTTTTTTAATTAAATATTTTAAACTCAAGTGAAAAACAAAGGTAGTCTTTCCAATATTTGCTGAAGAGATGCCAAAGACATTTGCAGTGCAAATTGAAATTAATTTTATGGCAGTCACCTATCCTGCTAAAAAAATCTGCTCATAAAATTTCTCTTGCAACACTGCTGAGCTAATAGTTGGTTCTTTCACTTGTTAACAGGATGAATATCCTAAAATATATTTATTTTGCCTAAACATAGATATACACAGAAGTGGTTGCACTGCAGAGTTGTGTTAATATTTGGCAAATAATGACATATAAATTTCCACCTTGCCAACAAGGATGAGATTTTAAAAGAAAGAACACTTAACAGTTCACAGTGAAAATGGAAAAGTACCATACTATGATTCATTTTGTACAATGAACTGCAGACATGCACTATAAGTTACAGTAACTGGAAACATTATCACCAGTATGCAAAAATCAGAAAATTCTTGGGCCAGATATGCAATTACCTACATTTATGATGAAGTATCGCTGTCAGCCCCACAGTCAAGTCAGCCACACTGAGACCTCTGTGATTAAGAGAACACTAAAAGCATTGCTCCTGACACACTACTGCTTTTGAGAAGAGTTTTCAAAGTTCCCTCTCGAGCTTTTTCCCAGCTCTGAGTGCTGTTCTAGCTGTGGGTTTGAAGGGGAAAGGTGCAGAAAAAGGCAGGGCCCATAGGATATCTCTAGCTATGTCTATAAATCCTACATCATAACAGTGAAAGTTTTCAGATGCAAAGGAAGATAAATGCTCAAAACAAAGTTGTAGAGGGCTAATATAAGAATTAGATCACTAAATAATAGTATGATTTTAATCCTCACCTGATAAGTAACGTTTATAATTCCTCAGACTGCATTAAAATTATTTTGGTATGACAGGAATTTGAGCAACGCATACATACTTCCTCACCCTTTTTACTGCCAGGACTTTTTCTGGTTATTTTTGCTGGTCCATTTGCACCAAGAGAAATTACCCATATCTGTTTTAATACTGATTTGATATTGCTGTTTGATTTTCTAAGTGTTGAAAACCCACACTTGTAAAAAAAAAAAAAATAAAAAATTACCCCCACCCAGGCTTAGCTAGGTTTATACAAACAAACAAACAAACAAGAGTAGCAGTACAAAGCTTTTTGGGAACCCAAATGGGACAAAAGCTGCCTTTGTAGCTGGGCTGCAGCAGCCCTCCAAGTCTTCAAGGTGACACAGTTGCGGAGGGAAGGGGGAAGCACCGCATCAGCGGCAGGTGCAGAATGTTTAATCTAGCGTTGAAAGGCCACCATTCCCAACACATGGCAATTGGGCTAACAGGATTGACATCAGGGGACTCGCTCAGCAAGGACACCAACCTCTGAATGGTGGGGGCTTCTCCCAGCAGCTGCCGGAACGTCAATCAGCAGAAGGGGAATGTTACAGGGGTCACAGTTTGGGGCTGGTTCTCTATGCCTGACATTTCTATCCGTTAGTCAGGAAGACAATGAGAGAGCCACAAAGCCCAAGCATTACCATAGTTCCATTCAGCGGCACAACAAAATTGAGGGGAGTGGGAAAGGCCTCCAAACACAAAATGATCAACAGGAGAACAACTCAACCTACCCTCCTCAAGGGAAAGATCAGGAGAGTGCTACGGCACCGAGCAGTCCCAGGCTACAGAGACAGCGACGGCTCCGCGAGGGAAGGTTAATCCCACACAAAGACATCATTTTTCAGTTCAACACTAAAGTTTAGTAAAGCTTATTTCTAAGCAAAACTGAACGTCCGCATCTGACCTTGTGGGCAATGCCCTTTCAATGGGAACAGCCAGGGTTTTTAAAAAAACTCAAGGGCGATTACAAGTCATAGGAACAGTTGTAGAACATTATAAATTAAGAGATTCATAATTTGGTTGTACAGAATAATTAATATAATTAGATTAGAATATCTATTAACCCATAAATCCGCAGCAAGATGAAACGGAATCTTGTCTATGAGATAAACTCTAACATCCAGGGACTAAGTTTCTGACAAAACCACAACTAAAGCAGCATTCTCTATCGTGTAGGTTGACAGCCTTCACCTTTGTACAGCAGGCAAGTTTAAAAACAATGAAGTTTTGCAAACAATTAACATACGCAAGATACCCGCATTTAGATGGGGAGCTGGGTTTAAGTAACCTAAACAGAGCAAAATACTTTGAAATCTGCTTTTGACTTTGATACTTCTCCAGTGTTAAAACAAATCCCAGAATCACAGAAGGGTGTGGGTTGGAAGGGACCTTAAAGATCATCAAGTTCCAAGCCCCCTGCCAGAGGCAGGGACACCTTTCACTAGGCCAGGTTGCTCAAAGCCCCGTCCAACCTGGCCTTAATTAATATTTTATCTTCAAGAAAGGATTTGTAGCTTTTACTAAAACACACGTATATACAGAAGGACCAAGGGTCACACATGGTACAAGTGGTGGCATAAATCCCATGGTTAATACACGTATATAGTTTAAGAATAACTCTGCACAAAAAAACTGAGTACAACTGGACATCAAACGTTTATCTACCTACAGAGATAGAAGATCAGGATCTAAAAGTAATGAGGAGATGCTTGTGAAGAAACAGGAAAACTGAACACTGTCTGGAAACACAGTTGGTCAGGAGTTGGCATTCCAGTTACGCTGGAATTCCATGTGCAGAGTATGATGACATGAACGCACAACTCCAGCCCTTCACTTGAAGGAAGGGAGGACCATGCAGGACACTCAGTTTACACCAACCAGTTTACTGGCCTGTCTTCATGCATAAACAAGAGAAAATCTAAAAGAATTGCACTTTCACCTGAAATAACCCAGTTCCGAGATCCACAACTCCTTGACAACGTGAATACAGCATATACTGGCTTATTTCCATAGCAATGCTTATAGATTTTTTTCAACACTGTCCCTCATTTGTGATGATTTTTACCCTTCAACCTCTCTTTTTGCATTAAGAATCGGGCTCTGATGCTCATGGTACCCAAGAAGGTTTTTTCTTAATTCAGAAGTTGAATTCCACAGAAAACATTCATAAACCAAACACGTAAGAGATGTTAAATGCTAGTGTGAACATTTGTGGGAACGTTTCTCAGAGAAACTAAAATTGGATTTCTTAACCTTTTAACCTAAAATTCAGAATGAATAGCATACAATTCAAATAGGTGAAAGAAAAAAATCTCTTTCCTCTCTAAATAGTACACTGACAAACACAAAAATATCAAAATCTGACTAAAAGAACACATGAGAAAAAACCAGAGCAGTTCAGTTGCTCCAGATTTGTTCCTGTGTAAGATTTTAGTGCATATTTCTTTCCTGCCTGTGCAGTGGCAAATACAGGTTTAAAGGTCTGAGTGCACCGCACTAGCGATGTGCTTTAAGAGCACTATCTTCATAGGGTTTGAAAGGTGGATTTCTGCTTGGTTGCATGGTCACACGTTTTTTTTTTTTTTTTCCAGGAAGAAATATTGTCCCAAGTCTTTCAAGAAATGTATGGTAAGCAAAGGTTTGCATACCTCATAAGTCAGGGTTATGCAGGTCAAAAAATCTTCCTCAATAACTTGTAATAAAAAAAATCGAAATCTAGTAGAAATATTTTGGATTAGCATCCACCATATATACACCACACTAAGTTTTATACAGAAATAAATTTGTTAGAATTTGATTTTTCATCTGTTATGGGTGACACAGGAAGAGCCAAGTAAAAGATTTCAAACAAAACCCTGAAGTGACGGAAACCACGTATTTGGTGTACCACACATTTACAAGGATACACACAAGTACCACCTGCGGACTCCTATGGTCTATGACCACTCATGATTTACAGACATGATTAAAACAAAAAGAGGGAAAGATCCACTTGTATTACAACAAATCTCGCACACAGAAGAAATTAGGTCAGTATGCTTCACTTTCTCACTACTGATAAATATAAAAGCTTAAGCTCCTATCTTTCAAAAATGAAGCAATAAAATAGCTCTCAAGTTTATTAATGTATTTGTTTAGGATTTGTTTTGGCCTAATCATACTATCTTACTAATCTTTTTTTTTTTTTTTTTTTTCCAGTTAACTCCTGAAAGACTATTTCCAAACTATTTACAAGAAAAAGTGTATTTCTGTAATGTTGCTGTAAATGACAAATTCTTTAAGCCTAAGAAAAAAAATTTATCATCTTTGAATGATGTAAATGTTACTCAGATCTGTTAGATTAGTTATTATTAATATGTAGCATTCACAAAGTAGTACTAGGAAATGTCAAGGAATAATTTAAAAGTGATGCAGGTTGAACAGCAATGCAAAAGTAAGCATTATAAATGAGTACTTTCCTATTGCATAAAGTGAATAGTCTGTAGCTGGATATGAAAGAAAGCAGGACTAGACTCTTCTTTTGCAGTTCATTTTTTACAGCTGACCTTCAGTTTGCTCAAATATATAACATCACCATAGTCTATTCATTTCCCTGTAAAAGCAGATTTCTCAAGTATAAGATATTATGTCTCTGAAAAAAGTAAATCTTCTTTAGTTAAGAACCAGGCAATGGAAAAAAAATATTTAAGAGCTCACTCATAAAGGACGAAATCAAAGCATGAAAAATGACTGGCTACAAACGAAAGTAAACCTATATCCAGTAACTTCTCATATATAAGTATACTGAGAAAAACAGAACTTCAGCCGTGGTCTTTGGGAACTTTTGAATAGTATTACTGTTTCCCTTACTGTACACTCTTCCACAGGATTGGTCATTACAAATCTTCAAACCATTTCGGAGATACCCCGCTGCACTGAAAGAGCAGATAGCCACCTGTAGACAAATCGCTCCACTACCAGTGCTGACCCATTTCAGTGTCCCTTGGATGTTGAGTGTTACCTGGGCAAAAAGATGATGTTTTTTTCCACTTTGGGGGCGGAAAGCAGTTTCACAGTTTTATCCTAAGAAACTAAAAAAAAAAAAAAAAGCATAATATTACATTTAAATGATCCTGTCTCTTTGTAAGATTAATATTGCATGACACATGATCTTCCATAGGAGTTGACCAGAAAAATGGTTTGGTGGGAGGGTTTTTTTGGGTTTGTTTTTTTTTTTTTTTACTAGATTCTGGACAATGAAGGATTTCTTTTCACAAAGCAGTCAGAAGACTGCAGAAACTTCAGCTTCTGCTTTAATAAAAGTAGTAGAAATAAAAAAGAACTATGGACCTTTTCAAATATCATTAGTACTCAGTGTTCTTTTCCACAAGACAGAGCAAACTGCGTAACACTACAGATGGGTGAACTACAGTATCTTGAGGGGAAAATGAAAAAAAACCAACAAAAAAGCATGTTTCCCTATCAACACCCACAGTTTTCATTTAACCAAACTGGTATGTTGAAAAGAGTATCAACATTGAGACACTGGCCAGGGTGTCAGAAGAAAGCGGTGTCATTTTCAGGCTTGCCACAGATTTTTTGCATAGCTGGTCTAACAGGCTTAATTCCACTGCACCTGCTACTGCACCTCCATTACCACTACGTATAAAACGTGTTTAATTCCCTTTTTGCTTCTCTTTGAGTCTTCTCAGAAGTGGGGCTATACGTGCCCATTGCATTAAGTGCAGTGAATTCTCCTGCCTTGGCTGTAACCTCCCTGCAAATGTAACACAGGGCAAGTAAAAAACGTACTTTGAAATAAAGTAATTCAGTTTCAGATTCGCAATCGTTAGATCAAAACAGTCTAAGCACCATCATTTTGCAGAGCGGGCTAGAAAGACAGACTCTGGCCACAGAATGCTTCTTTTTCATGTCAGCATTTCTAGGGATTATTCTTTTTTTAGTCAAAAACTAAAAAAATCTAAACAGCTCTGTCAAAAAGTATTTTAATTCAGCAACATTGACAGCGGGGAAGAGCAGGTTATCTCTTCATGGTGGCGTCTTCTGACAATAGTAGACTTGGTCTTTAAAGACTATGACCTCTGCTAGTTCAAACTGGCACTTCAGGATGTACAGTTTGGATGTCATCCATAAAAAACAGTACCAAGTGCAGCAAAGGCTTCTAAACGTAACCCCTCTCTGGGTCCGTGGGGGCCTGAAGGGCTTGTTCATGTCACCTGGCCAACTGGAGGCAGCTGTCTCAACTCCCTTTGTCCCTCTCCAGAGCCCTGTCCCTCACGCTGCTCCTTCAAACAAGCAACGATGGAAATACTTTTCTCTCTTGGGCAGCAATATCCAAAGCCACCTGAGAAGGCAGCACAGCTCTCAGTGCTGATTATTCTTGGTCAATGACCATGCTTCTTAATTCTGTTTCATTTTGCTAGGCACAGCATTGCTTTCTCCCATCAATTCATCCTCTGCATCTGGACAGGTTGCATTAAACTCTCCTTCAAAAAAAAGGATTTCCTGGCGTTCTCCAGTGACTTTTCCCTAGGCTCTACTGTTCTATCACCTTCCACCCCTGTGTTCTCTTTCTTTTCTGGTTTTATATTGCTATCAATCAACAAAGTGGGTTCCTGTCTTTTCCTCACACAGAAGGGATAGCAGCCATGCCCATCCATGCACTCCTTCATGAGTGAAAAATACACTCCTCGGTTTCCAACTTTCTAAACTTGCCCTTCATTTGAGCAATCTGATTTTCACAACCTCTGGAGAAGCAACTTTATTCAGAATCTGATTCTTTATGTCTCCTGCTATCACACAGTAGCTACAAGGTATTATACAAGGCCCTCTGCCTTCCTACTAATCTTTATTAGAATGTCCTCACCATCCTTCTCTGTGAGTACCCATTCAGCATATTGCATATGATAGCTGGTGGAGTTTGTAAATCCCATAATTATACTTGAGATGTCCAGAGGCATGTACTGCCTTGCCATTAGCACACCATAATCATTTAATGTAACAGCTTTAGGCTTAATTGCCCCTCAAATAAGAGAAGTCCTCTTTTGGGAACTGTGGCTAGATAGGTCAGCAGTGAACTATTTCAGGATAAGATTCTGGAAGCACCTAGGTGTTGCAAGTCAGAACTGAACCCGAATGCCTTGTCTTACACGATCCCAGCTAAGATTGTCCAAGAACTGGACAGCAATCAAGTTGTGGCAGCCTTGCATAATTTGATGTGGTCAAATGCTAAACCACAACATATGATGTACCGCGCAGCTGAAGGACAAGTGACTCCTAGTTCATGCTCCATCATCCAGCTACTTCAGTTATCATCTTCTAAGGTCACATTTTAATGCTTAGTCTGTATCCTCAGACCAGTGGATGTTCCAGCAATTCTCAGTCTACGAAATATCAAGATATACGCACATTTGGAAGAAACAAATATTGGAAGAGAACACTAAACAATTTTCCAGAACAGATTAACCGAATCCAGAACCCGGTCAACAGGAGATATAACTAAGCTTTTCTTTCTCACAAAGTAGCTCTATTGTGTTACTCAGAAATTGACATAACCTTCTGATCAAAAATCAAACAATAATAACAAAGATTTCAGTCTAATTCATCAGGTAGACAGTGAACTGCACCCCAACGCAGAACTTTTACGGTTAGATGTAGAAGAATTTCTTGCTGCTGGTCTCCAATTTGACAATCAAGGAACACTCATACTGCAGTGAGGGGTGGCTAAAAATCAATTAATTCATCAGTCCTTAAGGCTAACAAAATTTCAATAACTTTCTTCCTACTTACCAAACTTTAGCTATATTTTCTATCTGTTTTTGCCTCAGGCTGAATTGTGTTGAAAATTTCACAGTAAACAGTTCATCTATATCCAAGTCAAAATACAAATACATTAGTGTGCCAACTTTATGAAAATCCAGCAAACTTTGCTATGAAACACTCTAGTGCACCTTTTTTTTTGTGAATCAGGGACTTGAAATTTGGCTGGGATTTACTCCTCCCATTCCCGTAAGATTCTACTCAAAACTGGCCAACCTATAAACTTTTGAAAATGTATAATTCACACATTCTCAATAGACACTTCTTAAATTTTAGCAGCCAAAGTATACAAAGACTTAACGAAGCAAGTGCTTGCTATGCAGATGAAGGTTTGCACTTGCTAAATTCATGTCTGGACTTGTGAATGAAAAATATGGAGACTGTCTTGCTGTGTCTCTGAATCAATGTGTATCAAAAAATACATGGCAGAAGAAAGCTATTCAATATAAATTCAAGAGGGGAGGAAAGAAGAGAGTAGGAGGGAAGGTAGGCAATCATGTGGATGTGGATATTAGGACACAAAACAAAGGGCTGAAAACTGGCTGGAGGGAATGGAAGACAGAAGCAGCTCAGGGGATTTACTTCTAAACCAATATTAAACTGTCCAGAAACAAAGTCTGAAAGACTATACCTCCATAAACTGCCCACAATCACACTTTCAGGCAAGAATAGTGATGCTCCAACTTGATCCTCAATCCAAAATGCCAATTTTATAGATAATCACACACCACACATACATAATTTTTAAAGAAAAGCAGAGCTGAGACTACTTCTCCAGACAAGTATCACCTTCTACTGCAAGCAATAAAGAAGTATATGCACTTCAGAAACAGGCTGGGAAAATGCCTACAATGGGAAGTATTTGAAAAGCTACTACTAATCCATTCTGTAAGAAAAAGAGTAGTGTTGCAGACTGAAACATCCTTAACTCAGGATACCCGAGCTGTAATAAATCAGCCTCTTTCTTTGTATATTTGTGAAGATATCCATGAAATTTTGGTTTCCTAAATAGGTCAGTGTATGATGCAACGGGTAGAATAGTATTTACCCATAACATTTAAGAAGAGGGACTCCAATTTCAACTGTTACCCATCATCCCCCAGATTTATGTCAGGATAACAATATCTAGAATTTCTTATTACTATTTCATTAGCAGCTCAGAACATGAATAAACTGCCCTCTACAAAGTTAAAGACCTTCCTGCTCCAGGAAAAAGGAGGCCACATCTTTCGAAGCACATTCATAACTTTTGTTGGACACAAAATTAGTTAGGAAGCTGAAAGAGCACCGTATTTATTTAATAGTGTCAGTAAAGGCATATCCACAGAATAGTATGGTAGAATATTCTAAAACAGATGCAAAATCTGATTACACATGATTCTTCCTAGTTCTACCTGAACATTCACCGAATTAATTATATTCAGCATTACTTTCTAACTTAATTTTTAAACTGAAATACATTTAACAGATACCTCAGATGGAGTTATTTTTAAACAACACAACACCACAACTTGTACAAAATGCACACAAAGAAGCAAAGTTTGCATCAGAACCTTATCAGATTCCATGCACATACTGATCCCTAGGGGCATGTCCCTCCCCATTCATAAAGACAGGATCATAATTACTGCCAGACATCATCAGAGGGGGAAAAAAAGCAACAAGAATATTCCAAAACTTAAAAAAACGCCCTCACCCCCACTAACTAAACATCTTCTCTACATGTTAAAATTTTTTGCAGCCAACCTATTGGAGCCTCCCTTTTATTCCTTCCTATCTTTCCTAGAAGGCTTGGAGTCTTCTCTTTCCAGTACAAAAATTAAGAACAGTAAGAGAAACTTCCTATTAAATCTGCTGCTGGACTGGATTTAAATAATACCTTCCTGAACTTCAGACTTGTGTTACTCCAGAAGGAAAAACTGGAAGGGAAAGGTGACAGATTTGCACTGTTTGATTTGAAAAATGGTAAAGAGACCCTTCCTGGTAGGATGGTGTAGAGGAGCTGGGAGTGCTATAAATGCCATGGGGGGATACTGGGACCAAGCTGACTGCCTTGTAAAGATTCTACCTGCCTTGACAAGCAGAAGTTTACAAGCCAGGCCTAAATCACTCACTTCTACTTAGTCTGGACTTACTTTATACAGGGAAAGGATGACTGTGCAAAGCTTGCGTAAAGCTGCTGTACTGCAGTTTCTAGAATGGATCATCCTCCCAACAATCAACCTCACGTCACCGCTGTGAGCAGTCTCGCTGCGGGGGAGAAGGGCTGAAGCAACTCACGCAGAGTCCCCCCTTACCTCTAGCTTTGTTCCCAAGGGGAAAACCGCTGTTTTTCACTGCCCCTGCCTGTGCGTACCAGTTTGCAGGGGTCTGCTGCCCAGGGCTGGCAGTCCACACGTCCTTTACAAGCACGAAGATCATTTAAAATGGTATTAAAAATAGGTCTACTGCCAAACCCAGCATTTGCAGCTGTGGCCTCAACACCAGCTTCATAAAAAAATCAAAAGGAAGTAAGTTTCAACATCACTATTAGCATAAATGTCTTGTGACTGTATCTCACAACATTAAAAGAAAGCCAAGACACTTGTAAAATTGATAATTGTTGTCTTCTCTTTAAATTTTCATTTTTTATGTGGACATACTGCATTAAAAAACCCCAGACTTGCGAGTAGTATCTCAACAAATATAGATGCTGAATGTCACCACAGTAAATACCTCATATTTTTGACACTGATCCAGTACTCTCTTATATAGGAGCAGTAGACAGATTTCATTTAACTGAGCACATGGTGCAGCAAGGATATTTCTCCAGGTTCTATATAGTTTTTATAAGACTATGTCAACTGTCATTCTTATGAATCTTTTGTTTTTAGAGAATTATTACCTATTTCTAATGAATTCCTTACTTAAAATATTTCAATAAGGATGTCCAGAGGAAAAAAAACCATACAACAGCTATATTAAATTTAATCACAGTGCAAGTCAACCTGTATGACATTTGAAATAATATTATCTTTGAGGAATAGTCAGTACAACTCCTTTTTAATATATCGTAAATTACTGGGTTCAAAGAAAACAGTAACCTGAAACAGTATTTTTTCAGTGCTGTAAAATATAATCAGCATTTCCAAAAACAGGAAAGTCACCTGAAGCTTCCAAACCCAAAAGACGTAAGAAATCAACTACGATTTTCCGTGAATGCCACACATCTTATGTTAACATTTATGAAATTGAAAAGTTACAACCAACTAGACAATTAATGTGCATTTATCTTTTTCTACAAGCACATGTATATACGTGCATACATACACACAGAGGCACTTCAGAAAGCAGTAGTTTTAATTTAAAAAATGTAAGCTAGAGGAAAAAAAATGGCTGAAAAAGAAGTATTTGCCTAGCTGTAAATATAAAATGGTCACACCATAAAACTATTACCATGAGGAAGTAGAAACAAGGTAAAAAACTACTGTTGGGTAAGTTCTCAATTAAATTATTGAAGACGAACAGAAGGACTTGGGAGACATGAGTGATGTTTTCAAAATATTAATTACATGGAATTGGTAATAAGTCAAAGTAACAAATACTTATTTTGATTGTTTTTGGTGCTTTAAGATTACTTTATATTGGAGCTCTTGCCAAACCCAAGCAACCTCTCCCCCAAAATTTGGTACAACTAATGCTAGAAGTGAGACCTTCATTTCCAGCAGAAAAAGAATTAAAGCATTTCTTGTTATTTGAGGACAGAGATATTTGAGCAGTCCAGTCAGACTCTTGCACATAGTTTTTATTTAAAACTCCCTCTACTCTCCTGTCCTCACACCTGCATGAAACTACCTTTAGAAAAATAAATTCAATTTGCAGAAAACCTCACAGGACACCACAGGTAGAGAAGGTGAACATACTGTATGGGATGGTTGGGGGGGGTTTAATCTGAATCAAGAAAATAGCTGAACGTTGTTACTTTAAGAAAGGGTCTGTTTCAAAATAAGCAAGACGTCAAATACTGATCTAACATGGTGAATACAAATATAATGAACAAAATATGAAGAATGTGAACATCAATAAAAAAGACGAAATTAATCACACTCTTTTGACACTGCTTATATAATCAAAGCCAGTAAATGTGTGATTCAACACGAGGCATTAATTAATAAATGATATTTTAATCAATTGTTAGTAATAACTGTTTTCAGTATTTGTTTGACAATAACACTGTATTGTTAAAATGGAATCCCAGAATCGCTTATTTTTATCATCAGCTGGTATCAGTTGAATATTAGCACTCAGACAGTCCTAAATTCAGTATAAATATCACTGTTCATGAACCAGGGCTGTCAAGTCTTGAAAATCCTGTATCTGATCTCAACCATGCGTGATGTGGAAGGTGCATATTCCACATGAGTAGCTTCTGTATTTCAGGGAAAAGCCTCCTGTTATCAGCATTCAGGAACTCATTCCAGAAGACCCAATGCTGGGGGAAGAGTTGGGATTCAAAACACAGGCTCAGTTACCGAGGGTCAGCACAAACTCAATCACCTGTGCACTGAAGCACCGTGAACATTTTCTGCCTAGATTTTTTGAATGATTTTTAGAGTAAAAAGAACATTTACTTATTAGCTAAGTATGTATGCTCTTAAGGTAAACTTAAAATGGCAGTGAGTAACTCCTAAGAAAGAAACTTTAAAATAAATGATAATATTTAATCCCCTCTCATTTTTAAGGGTTCTTATTCATCAGAAGCAAGCAACAGTATAAGACGACAGCGCTATTAAGTACAACTCTGTCTTTCACAGCTAAAAGACCAATTAAAATTAATCGTTACAAAGAAAAAGAAAAGGTGAAAAAAAAAAAAAGAAATGAAGATTAAGTTGTTTTCCCTCATGTATCAGCAATTATTTACACCCAAGCTTCATTATCTCTTCTACCCTCCAAAGCAATCTGAAGTCTCACTGCCTTTGGCATAATAGAGATGGAGGCTGCATGTAGCGCACAATATAACAGGTTAAGCTATCTGCGCCAATCTCTCCCTTTCCTAAGAGGATTAGCACTGCAATATGGTGTAACAAATGGTTGTGAATAAGCAAGACGGTACACCTGGACTTCCCCAAAAATAATCGTCCAACTGAATAGCCTCAAACCAGGTTTACACTTTAAATGTTGCTGAGATGAAAGACAACTAAATTCATAACCCCAGAATTAAAAAAGACCAACACACACCTGTGGTTTGACATGTTTAAAAATTCTTAATATTCTCTAAGTTTAAAAAAAAAGCTCATCAACATATAAGGGATTCTCACTGTTCTGTTTTTTTTCCCTCTCAAAAGAAATCACTGAAAATGGAATAATTCCATTTTCCTAATGACATATTTCACCCTATTATGTCTACTTTCATTGTTTAATTCTATATAGAAGCATATGGGTTTTTTTTAATAAACATACCCTATGCAACTCAACTTTCCTCCAAAGGGAACACAAAGCGAATTGCCTGGGATGGGTGATAATAAAAAAAGCAACACCACTTATTAATTTTGTATAAGTTATCTGCCACCCTAGAGATTCCTTCGAGGGGAAGAACATGTCTGAATTTCACCATACAGTGCCACAGGCACAAAGTGAGAGAAACTAAACAAGCACATCCTGAAGGGAGAGAAAATGCCTGCAGCAGCAAATGACCTACTACATACCTCACTCTCAGATTTTTTGATGTTATAATTTGTTAATTTCAGGAAAAAAAAGACAATTACCCACAGTTTTAGTTTGTTCTAGCAGAATTATTAAACTTTCTAAAGTTTTTGATCAAAAGTGACATATATCGTTCAAAAGATCTGTGTATTTTCAAAAGATTACAATCCTGGGTAAATTTGCATGACAAAGTCTTTGCCATATCTATTTCCTTATTACCTCAAGCAGCAATGTGCATTATTAGAACAGTACTAAACTATTTAAGGATGAAGCATATCAAATTTTTATTTGAATTCCTGTGCATTAAAGTTAATATTTTCCAGCTCAATGCACAGTAAGCAAAAGATAATTTTATTCAAATATGCATTTCATGGTATGAATAAGGAAGTGTTCATCTCCCCATTGAATTGGTAAGTCTTTTAAGTAATGATTCATTTGAAAAATCAACAGGGTATTGGCAATTTAGTGTAATATTAAATACATACATATACCATACGTATACTGGCACAAATGTAATACTGCTTCTGTGACATATAAAGAATACAATTTACAGATTATAATACATTAAGATTAGTTAGGTGATAGTTTAACCATCTGTACGTTTAATAAATAAGTCAAAAGACAATTTTAATATTTCTAAATAGGCATTAGATATTTTTATATGTTACTGAGTTAACTTCTTTAAGGCCCTGTATTAATATGCTCCTGAATGAATAGAACAAAGGTGTTGGCTACCGATTTTTTTTTCATAAAGCAAAATGAAGCTAATGACTTAAGATTAATATGTCAGCTAATGAACAATTAACAGGTCACCCCATCCTATATGAAAGCAGTTTTAATAAGATTATCCCTGTTAAAATTACGTTTCATGAAGAATAAAAAAAAGTTTGCGTGCATACCTATACTACTTAGCATGGTGCCAAGTCTCAAAAGCCTCTATTAACACAATCATTGACAAGATCACCCAAAAGAAAAAGTTGCCAAAAAAACTTATGAAAGTTATTTCAAAAGCTTTGTTCCATGATCAGATAAGCATACTTAATTACACTTTTTTTTTTTTTTTACATTGTTTATTACACACCAAAAAACCACCCCAGCAAAGTTCCCATCCTAAATCACGCCATCCTGTGAAGGCACTGGTGTGTTGTGCGAACTGAGGTGCTACCCGACCACAACTTTACTGGACCATCCCAGCTTGAAACGTGAGATACAACTGCTCTACAGCAAATCAGCTGAAATAAATAGTTACTCCTACATACTGCTCTCAGATATAAGGGACCACAAAGCTATAACACTTCCACAAACCCAAATGCTCTGAATCAAACCAATACTGGATTACAACTTTATTTTCTTCTAACAGGATTCTTACAAAGTAGTCTGTATAGAGTAAAATCCAAACCACAAAGAAGTACTGTATTTCCAAGTACAATCATACCAGTATGTATTTACTCATTTCTCTTACAAACGCTACGCATGTGGCAAATTTAAAATAAACATATTGAAGATCTGTACCACAACGGAAAAGCCTCATCGCAATTTCTGAACAATTAAAAGGTCATGGTTCCACAGCCAGCTTCCCACAGGCAGATCTTCAAACCTTCTCCACACAGGAAGAGTAAGTAGTACATTGCTGAATTGAGGCTAGTCAATACTTTCTTGCTAAGTTTTATTAAAACTCTGCATGCAGAATATTCCCTACCAAATAAACTCATCTATTCAGGTGGTACAGATCTCATTTCAATATAACCCATCAGAAAATACAATGCTGTACTTCTGAAAAACATTGATTATGCATTTGCTAAAGTCTTGTTCAGGTACTGTCCAGCGTGATGTCAGTGATTTTACTTTCCTTTAAGAAAAACAAAAAGTGCAAATAAGTAAATAATTAACGAAGGGTAAGAAGCTTTTATTCCAAAGCCATTCATGCATTATTTAGCAATATTTTGTACGGTACGCATATACTACACTGTGTATTGAAAGCACCATTTTTAGTAAGATTTTGCCTCTCAAAATAGCTGCTTTAACAAAAGCCATGATACAAAACAGTCAGAAAAACAATAAATTTCTCATAAAACCTGAAATTGTAAAACATAATTAATGCAAAGTGAGATGAATTTAATTTCATAGTAAAACTGTTCATCTCTATAGAAATCAATGACCTTATGCACTGGATGTTCATTTAATGCTATTTAGATCTAATTTTTAAAATTAGTTAATGTACCCTATGCTTTAAGCTTATTTAGTAAGGTTCAAAGTTGCCAATGTTTCCTGTTAGCTAAAATGACTATTTGCAGAATAAGAGAAAGCTAGCAAATCTAGAGTTGTGTTTTTATGTAGAATTCAATCTCCATTCTTACAATTATTAGCGTATACAGACAATAACACACTACAAAATTAATGCATTGCCTTAAGTAGATGACATTATTTTTGAAGCAGACTGATTTTGTAATACTGCACACATTTAAACAAAAGCTCACAGTTTAAAAAACAAAAGGAAAAGAAGATACAATAGAAGTGCAAACCTGACCTATCTCTAATCTTTTCTTTTCAAACCTAGGCTACTCAAGAATCTTCAACTAATTATTCCATTTTATTGATGGCATTTTTCCCAAGGGAAGTTATTTAAAAAGTTTAACCCCTGAGCAAGTCATGGCTTCTCCTGCCTTTGAAAGTGTCAAGTGCATTGATTATAACTGCAGGAAGTGTTACCTTCTACCCAGAGAATCTCACCCTGCACAATCTTAAACACTGTCTCTCTCCCAAAACGGCTTTGATTCAGCAATTCAGACCGCTTCAGCTGATATTAAAGGCAGAAGCACCACAGAAAAGGGATCAGCAGTTAAAACGAAATACAAAGAGGAAAAAAACCAGATCTTGGATATAGTACCACAAAGCTTGAGAGAAAAGCAGATTTGAAAAAGACATCAGAGTGACTAAAAAAAGAACAACATGACAGAAATTAAACAAGATTTTTATGTTCGCCTTCTATGCATTTAAACTCATCCCAACCTCTATTGAAATTCCGATCATACCCAAACCCCAAGGCTTTTGACATACTTTCAAAAATCCACACCCCCTCTTACTCTTTTCTAAGTCTCCAGAGTCACTGTTAGGTATCCAACAAGTTGAAGGGGAGGAGGGGGGGAAAGGACGAATTGTAATATGCATATGATAAAAAGGCCATTTATACTCATATTAAACTTTGTTTCTAAAATGATTGTCATTATTTTAAATATTCAGTGTGTGTTCTTAACCCCGTAATTAGCCACTGAAAGGAATGCTCAAATGGTTTGGGGAGGGGGAGGATATTTTCAAGCCACATTTATCCAAATATCTTGAACAGTTTTTCTTAGGTCAGTGACAAATAAGAGTAAACTAGCACAAGGTGCTACAAGGTTCTAAAGCATGACAGCCAGCAGAATGAAGGAAGACAAAGCAATCTGTAAGTATCTCTACATTATCAAATTAACGTAGCACAGAAAACTCTAAGAATGTAATACACACAATTAATACAACAACAGTAACATGTCTTGGAAAGGATGCACTAAATTCCAAAGGGTAATTGGATTTTCAGAACTGCAAGTGGGTTTTTTTCCAGTTCAGTCATGACAGGGCCAGAAGGTAATGATACATCTGCCATGATGCAACAAGCAGACCTGTCTTCTGTCAAGAGTTGAAATCATAAAGGAATAAGCTGTCGTTAGCAACCTCTCTCCAAACAGTAGAGCTGTCATCTCATTGTTTTCCTTTGCTGGCATGGGGGCTGGTGTGGGCTTACATACCCTGTCAGTTCAATATTAGTCTAAGCTTTTAACCTTTTCTTGAAATTCTGACTTAATAGTTATTAACTCCTGTACAGCTTATTATGTATTATTATGTATTTTGTGATCAATTAATATTGCTTTCAACTAACTGCGCAACTTTTCCTTCTATCTGCTTGGTGATCAGTAATGCAAATCAGTATTTGAGAGATTATCAATTCCTCATAAAACGTTTTAGAAGGATTTAAATATATTGCTTTTTGAATTTTCTTTCCAGAGTACGGTGTATTTCATGCCAATTATACGTGACAAATTATTTAGTAATACATTGTAATTTGTGTTTATGTTTTTAGAAAGATCTCAAAAAGACCATCCAGCTAGCTATGTAACTTAAGTTTTCTTAATATTATCCCCACAAAAGTAGGAGTTCTAAATAAAGTTTTCTCTAGTATGAAGTACTCTACAAGCAACGTTAGTTCTATGGTCTAACAGAAAGAGCAAACGCAAATACATATCCCAGAGTCAGAAAACTGGTATTTGAAAGAAAACAATATAGCACATTACTGCCCATTTTAGTGAAATTTTACTTTCAGAAATATATTAGAATGCCCAAATAAGACTATGATTAGCACTGCAACTATTAATAAATAAATGAAGTATTTTACCATCTTTCTGCAACAATATACTTAGCAGACATAAAAGGTACATAAATATTAGTATTCCGCAGAAGAACTGTGATTGCAGTGAAATGTCAGCTGTGTTTTTTTTCCAGAAAGTGTCACTTGCCCATCTTATTGAAATTATGCTAAGCATGTATAAACTGTAAGACAAAATTTTAAATCTTAGGTTCCTAAAATATGACCAGCAGAACAAAGAGGATGTTGTCTAAAAAGATATTCTATGCTTAAAAGTGAGATGTAAAAACCTTTCAGTAGGAATTCTTGTTTGTGTAGTTTAAAAAAAGCATAATTTCTTGACAACAATGTGTAAGTATCCACTTTTGAAACCGGCTGATTTTTACAAAATGGAAACACCAAAATGTGTTACCGTACCAGTTACTAACCAGTAAGGTTACTAAATTACATAAAAGTTATGGCGGGTAAATTTACTACTGTTACACTGAATGATTTTGTTGTTCCATTCAACTGAGTTACAAAACTAATGACACCTTATTGCAGGATGAAGAAATTAACCACCCTCACCAACCTGATAGTTTTATACAAATTAATGATACTGAGTGAATACCTCCAATATTCTGACCAAAAAATATTCGTAAGAACAGAAATTGTTAAGAAAATGAAGTAAGAAGAGTAGGATAAACACAAGAAGAAAACGGAATCATGTTTTATCAGCCATTAAAGAAAGATTTCCATAGCTGATACCCATCTTATTCAAACCTTTTTTTTGTTTCTTCATGGAAAGTCAGATTTTTGGGTGCTGTTGCATTTCTTCTGAAAAACTCATCCAGGTTCTTTGAAGAAGCTATTTTTCTGGTGCTATTACCCCTGCGTCAAGCATTAATTCTCCTTTAAATAGTAATAAAAATATCTAAGCTATCTTAAAGTGTGATGAATTTGAAACCAGGCAAGAATTCTTGGGATTTTTTAAATTTTTTTTAAAAAATCAAATAACCGACAGTTGCTGTGGTTCAAATTTATTAGGATCCTTTGGACCACAGCTGTCTTCAGTAACAAATGCGCTGAATTTCCAAAGACATAGAAAACATCCAACAGTTTCTTTGTACTTGTGCAGTAAGCTGATGTCCTCTTTATTCCCTAGAGGAAAAGGTATCAAATATAAGACTACTCCAAAATTCTTCTCAATGTCCAGACCTAGGTAAGCTGAGCTCCCATTTCCCCAGGGAACAAACTTTCTCTGTAAGTAGATCAACTTCAGCTTCTCCTCGCCCAACACTCAGTGAACTTTAACCTCCTCCTCAAGAGCCTGGTGACCGAGGTCCTCACAGGGAACATGGGAGCCCCTGAACTACACAAACAAAACCAGGAACGTAAATCCTTAATTCTTGACACCCCAAGTAAATGCCCTCATCACTGAATTAAAGAATTTACCTCTGTATCTCACCATCTCCTCCTGTCGCTGCTTCAGTCCTTGTCTACATGACTAAATAATAACTGATCTGAGAAGAGCCTGACTGTACGGACAGCGAATGAGACATTTACGCGAAATGTAGAAGAGACAGATTAAAATTCCTCTTCTAATTTGCATTTATTTATTTATATAATTTACATTTATATATTTATAAAAAGTGGACTAGCTTCAGTGTGGTATTATAAGTGGAGCAGATCCTCATTCCCAGAGGAGGGACTTGAACTTCAGTCTCTCACACATCAGATGACTGTTTCTGTCAAAAATCAGTTATTTCCCACTGCAGAAAGTTTCAGTAGAAAAGTTCTATTTTAACAAAACAACAAACCTATGCAATATTTATTTCGCACCATATTCATAGGAAATTGTCATCTTTTTTGTTTTAAATATCTTTATAATATATATGTTTTGTTTTAATTAAGCTTTTGTTACAGTCTTACTGCTTTGTATTGTCACATTTGCCTTTTTCATACTTGTTTTTGTAAAGGAGGTCTTTTCCTACAGTGTTTTAACGTATTTACACATATCTGTCTCTCACATTGTGTACACTTTTCTCCCTCCTCCTTTTCCTACAATCTGTTCTCTATCTAGTAGCTTGTTTGTTCTCCTTTATTTAAAAAATCTCTTTTACACTATCAAGTTTGAACTTCTGAATTAACACATTAATCTTACCTCTTCACATAAAACCTCGTAAACGGCTCCCAACACCTATTACACAAAAGATTGAATCTACACAACAGAGTTTGACATAAAAGATGGAAGGAGCAGCATTACCTACAGGAACCACCCAGATGAAAAGAAAAAACACATTTCTAGCTACTCGAATTCCCACCAGGTATTTCTTCTTGGATCTTTTCTTTCCAATGTGTATCAGCCCCAAGCCACTAGAAGCATGATAAATTTTAAGCCTTTACATTGCTCCCTTATTCCGCACATGAAAAGTTTTTTTTATTTTTTTTTTTCTCAAAAGTGTTGTACCAGAGAGAAATAGTTTCTTTTCTTCTTTTAACTCCCTGGTTGGGAGAGCAGTATCAGTTCATTCTGCTCAATCCCCCTGCTCACTGATAACTCCAGTTTTCACATCCCTGTTTTCAGTTTTTCCAAGAAATGACTGAAGCTTGTTTGTGGTAGTCTCATCACTCTCCACAAAGAAAATCAGTAAGGAAAAAGGTACAGTTTTGACCTACCTAGAGGGCTTTTTGTTTGTTTGTTTGTCTGTTTGGTTTTGTTTTAAGGTAAGCAGAGGTGATATTTCTGAAATCGTTTCTGCACAAAAGACATTTAAGCACTACTTTTGCAATTTTAAAATTATTTTTTTAAAAAAAGAAAACCAAATCTCCAGCAAATGTTTTGAGCTCCTTGTGTATGTTTTACACACACAACAGATCAGTGGAATTTTCAAATCCTGGATACTATTATCTACTTCAAATTCACATAGTTTATTAGAAAAAAAAATCCATGTTCTCCTGTCATCAGCACTGTAATCTTATGCTTTGATAAGATCTGCTGGTTTCATTCAAGGATGAGACCTCCTCTTAGAATGAACGCTGGAAGATCAAGGAAAATAATTCCTTACTTCAAACTGGCAACATTGCATGAGGAGTTACCACAATTTTCATTCAGGCCGTTTATTGTCTAGGCCAGTTATTTTCACTTCATAGGAGACAGAAGTGCCTAAATCAGCTAGAGGAATGAACACCAGAAAACCCAGAAAAGGATGCAATTTTTATTGTTAACTAAAGTAGGCGTCCTTATATTTCACTCTACCATAATTTCCTGCATTTGGAAGAGTAATTTATATGATCTGTACATGAAGTAGACATGATATCAGCATGTAACTATCTGCATTTGCTTTCTAGTCATAACATAATGATTCCAAATACCTTCAGTGGGGTTCCACTTCCATAAAATACTGCCTTATCTAATCAGATATACATCCAATTCCCACTACAGTGATGACAGGATATGAAAAATTGTATTTAATATAACACAATTGAATATGATCTAATTTTCATTTTGCATGAAAAAAATAATTGCAAATATTATGTGTTCTAAACATGTAGCACCATTTACCAGAATTTTAAGATCCACAAAAAGGGAAAGTGGGTTTTATAGTAGCTGGAACTACTGAACTAAAGAGAACTACAAATTTAAAAACCATGCTAAGAAAGAAGTCAAAAGACAAGAGCACAAAGTCTGATGTCCCAATGTGATTGAACAAATAGATTTTTTTAAAGATATTTTCTCATCAAACTCTTTGTTTTTTTGTGTTTTTTTTAAAGAAGCATACAAAATGCAGGAATACATAATCTGTTTTCAATGATAATAACCTTTGGAGGGAACAATAAAATTTGATCTCTGTCACACTGGCACAATCATTGCATAAAATCAATAAAAATAAGAAAACAGGAAAGATTATCTGTTAATTTAGGGATAGCATCCCAGTTTTAAACACTCAGCCTCTCAAGTTAGCCAGGACAGTAGCACTTCTAGGAAAGAACGAAAATGCAGGCACATAAGCACTGCTAGAAAAATTTAAGTAGCTACAGCTCTTAGGGTTTCTTGGGAAAGATTTTGGAACTAGCACTCTAGAAATTAACCTCCTACACTGGACCTACCATACACCTATATTACGCACAATAATCCTAAAGTATTTTTTGTTCTGCCTCTCGGTCTTGATTTAAAATGAACAAAAACTTTATGTTAGAAGAAGGCAAGCATTGCTTTCACAAGCCCAGGTTTCTTTTTCACACAAAGTGTAGTCTGGTTCTTTGTTAGTGGATGATACAAACAAAAAATAACTTAATGGCTTAACCTTTTAATATGTTTTCTTTGCTTCATCAAAAAAAAGTAAAAGTTCAAACAATTTTCTATACCGAGTACTTTAAAGCCAACTGCAAAAAATTAAACTTCATTTAGCAAAATATGTAACAATCACAGTGACAACACTGATTATTTAGAGCATTAGCTTAACTTGGTAAATATAATAGAAATACTGAGTCTTAAATAGGCTATTCTACTGTTTACTACAGGAAGTTTCACTTAGGTAGCAGGATGCAAGAGATGAATTACACCTAGAAAGTTCCAGTGTTAAAAACATTACACAAATTATGCAGTCTCTCACATAGATGTAAATGTAACAAAATAGTGTCCCTAAAATGTAAATGCTTTTTACTGTCAAGTATTGATAGGTGAATCAGAATGAATCAGTATTCAGTGCAAAACTGAAAAAGACTGTGCCTCTAATAAATTCAGTACAAGCCTAGCAAAAAAGCCTGCTGTTATCATGAAAGCTCATGTTATCATGAGATTATAACAGACGTTGAGTGAGAATACGTACAAATTTAATGAAATGTAAAAGAAAACACTTCAAATCATAACAAATTTCTGTAGTGCCTTCTATTGCATCTCATCGCCTGCTAAGGGCTCTTGTCACGTTAGCTGCCATATTAAACTACACGGCAGTGCCGCCACAACAACATGACATACAACTGAAATTTTTTTTTTTTATAAGAGAGAAACTTGGTTCCGTTAGAAAAAAAGTTATGGAAAAAAACCAAGCCAGTACTCCCATCGTAAATAAAATGATCATATAGGGAAATATTGAACAGTGATTAATGAGTTAAAACATCACAGATCTAGAGCTCTTCACACACAGGGACACACGTACACATGCATATGCACACACGTGCGCTTTCACTTACCTCAATAGCTCTCTTTATATATGGTATCTGCGTGCCACTGTCCAGATCTTCATTAATTATAAGTCTCCTAGCCCACTGACCTGCTCTGACCACTCCGTTACCGTGAATCAGGACCAACATCTTGTCAGGGTTTGTCAAGGCATCTTCACTCATGAAGATAAAGCTCTTTGGTTCACTCTCAGTTGCATCAACCTGCAATTACAGACAACGCGCACTTTTACGCAACAATAAAATTTTTTAAAAGAACATCTGTAGTTATAAAGTTAGCCACCAAATTGATATAAAAACTTTCACCATTTAACAACTATTTGTATACTTAAAGATGAATTTGTGCCTAGTACTAAATAAAAACAAAGCTAATATCTGTGCAACGTAATTCTGAAACATAAAAATATGCTGCAGTTTAGAACAGTAATCCAAAGGACATTAAAATCAAAAAAAGGGGTAAAAAGTATGCTAAAGCTTTGAAACCTAAGTTGTTTACAGAAATTTACTGGCAAAAAAGAAAGTCCATAAAAGAACAATCTATGGAGGGGAAAAAAATAATCACGTAATTTGTCACTTCTAATATGCCTGAAGCAACAATAAAATTCTTACATAATATGAAAAAAATCCTGGAGAGTTCCATCTCAGCCACCTCAACGTAAATACCCAATAAGCCACGTAGGAAACGGTACTGTAAATTTGTCTATTATAAATTTAACAGGATAGGCCTAATAAAATATAGAAATCCCATTTGGGTCTAAATAATTGCTACATTAAGAGTCCTGCACCTGGGTCAATGCTTACCTACTCTGCTGTAGGAACAGATCAACAACCAGCTTTGATATTTAGTAAACCATAATCTAATTCCAAGTTTTGTCCTTCTCTAAAGAGTAAAGCAGCACTTTTTGTTCCATAAAAATGGAAGTTCTATAAAACAGGTCTACACTTGGTTTAGCAAGCCTGGCTCAACGCAGAACTGTGGTGTTGTAAACAACGTCAGAGCAGAAAAAAAAATCCTGTCTTCTCGTTCTTCCCTTCCTACCATTTGAATACCTAGAAAAGGAAGCATGGAACAGGCAAATCTCCCCGTTCTACTGTACTCCACACCCCATGGCCCACACAGTTACCTGTACAGCTGCTAGAGACAGTCCTGGATTGTTTTATGCTCTGCAACAGTGATGAAAGGCAGGTCAGGATATCAGCCTTCCGTTGAGACAGGAGGAATGACTACTTGGATTCATGGGATCGCAGAATCACAGACTGGTTTGGGTTGGAAGGGACCTTAAAGCCCATCCAGTCTCACCCTCCCACCCCGGGCAGGGCCACCTTCCACTAGCCCAGGTTGCCCAAAGCCCCGTCCAACCTGGCCTTGAACCCTTCCAGGGAGGGGGCAGCCACAGCTTCTCTGGGCAACCTGTGCCAGGGCCTCACCACCCTCACAGGGAAGAATTTCTGCCTTAGATCTCACCTAAATCTCCCCTCTCTCAGCTTAAACCCGTTCCCCCTCTTTCTATCCCTCCCCCCTGATGACGAGTCCCTCCCCCCTTTCCTGTAGCCCCTTTCAGTCCTGGGAGGCCGCTCTAAGGTCTCCCCGGAGCCTTCTCTTCTCCAGCTGAACCCCCCAACTCTCTCAGCCTGTCCTCACAGGGGGGTGCTCCAGCCCCCCGAGCATCTTCGTAGCCTCCTCTGGCCCCGCTCGAGCAGGTCCGTGTCCTTCTGCTGTTGGTGCCCCCAGAGCTGGACCCAGCACTGCAGGGGGGTCTCCCAGAGCGGAGCAGAGGGGGAGAATCCCCCCCTCGCCCTGCTGCCCACACTGCTCTGGATGCAGCCCAGCACACGGGTGGCTTTCTGGGCTGCCAGCGCACGTTGCTGGCTCACAGGCAGTTTTCCACCCCCCAACCCCCCCAAGTCCTTCTCCTTGGGGCTGCTCTCCAGCCACTCCTCGCCCAGCCTGGGTTTGTGCTGGGGATTGCCCCGACCCACGGGCAGGACCTTGCCCTTGGCCCTGTTGAACTCCATGAGGTTTGCACGTCCCCCCTCTCCAGCCTGTCCAGGTCCCTCTGGATGGCCCATCCCTTCCCTCAGCGTGTCCCCGCACCACACAGCTCGGTGTCATCTGCAATCTTGCTGAGGGTGCCTCAACCCCACTGTCCATGTCCCCAACAAAGATGTTAAACAGCTCCAGTCCCAGCACCAACTCCTGAGGACACCACTCGTCACTGGTCTCCACTTGGACATTGAGCTGTTGACCACAACTCTTTGAGTGTGACCATCCAGCCAGATTCTTATCCCCCGAGTGGTCCATCCATCAAATCCCTGCCTCTCCAATTTAGAGACAAGGATATCGTGCGGGACACTGTCAGATGCTTTGCACAAGTCTGGGTAGACTTGTGTAAATGATTATGTAATTTTTTTTCTCATACATGGGTATGTATTCTTAATTAGGAAAAATTAATTCTGCAAGAATCTCCAGACTTTTTTCAATGCAAGTTGTACTTTTTAAATTAAGTCAATGAGGCTACTTGAACAAGAGGAATTCCTAACTGGAAGAATGGTCATGTCTCTCCAGTATCTGCCAGTGAGATGATGACCGTATCCCTGCTCCAGAATGACATAACATCTCACGTATCTCAGCTTGCACTTTCCGCACCAGGCAAAGTATGCACCTTCCCTCATGCTTTGCGTGAAAATAGAAAACATGGTAAAAAATACACTCTATTGAAGTACAACAGGTACCATACTGGGGTTACAGTCAGATCACGCTAACACTTCTGAAGTTGCAGCATCGATACATTAAAATTTAACATGGCTTAGGTAAAAAGTCAGACAATACCAAATCTCAGCTAGTACTTGGCAAGATATAATTGACTTTTGCACATAAACTGAATACTTATGATACTGTAATTAAGAGAAAACATTGCGAATTTGTATTTTAGACAAAGATATAACTTAGCTGTGTGTTTTAGTATTTATAAACTAAATTTTTGTTTAGTATTTAGGAAATACTAGCACTTAGTAATCATATGTACTAGAAGATACAACTAGTTCACACTTCTGCAAATACGCTAACTTCAAAAAGTTAAAAATATCCACCAAGATCATAAAAAATAACTCTTCATTCTCTTCCTCAAATTAATCAAATTTGGAAACTTTTCTTCAAGCTAATTTATCTTCAGACAGTAATAATTCATTAGATCAAGCTTTCACTAAAGAATGCACATAAAGGTCACTCCTGTGTACAACCTTACTTTATTGACAAATCAACATAGAATACTGTTTAGTGCTAGACAGTCTGAGTTCGCAGAAAATAATTTATATTTATTAGTCACCTTCTCTTCTGGACCTACTCATGAACACTTATTTCTGATCCTTTATTTAAACACAAATCGAGTAAATTCAGTAAAATGCTGAACTTCAATTAGTTTAATTTAACAATTTGATTCAACATCATTATTCACATGCAACACCAATCTCCCAATAATCTGTAGCTCAGAATGTCAAACCAATCTAAATTCTGCTGATAATTTACTGTTTAACACTACTGTTTAAAGCTTAATTTTCCTTTTCTCAGATTTATTTTTCCAGTACACAACTACACCTTAAGGTTTATGAATGTATGCAGTTATGGTGAATTCTCTTGAGTTATGTACTCTACATATATTATGATGTTCTTAAGGTTTTCAGACAGTGAATTACTTTTTCCATATGAGTTCTGTCTCAAATGAGCTATCACCTAATACAGTAGTACCAATCTATAGAGTATTTTGGCAGCATACTAGTTAGTATTTTGCACAGCTGCCATCAATATATAGGGTAAGATCAAACTATACTTGAAATCTAATCTTTCTGACATTCATGCTACCACACTGACATTGGCTTAATTTTCAGTTCTTAGCCACTACCAACCCAAGATGCACAAGACCTGACTAGGCTCTAGGGGTCTTCTCCTTAGTATGTTGGAAGCTTTTAAGTTTAAGATTGAACGTTAAATTTTTGAAGGGAAAAAAATCCACTAATATTTTTCTTACTCCAGTTAAGAAACATAGTAAAAATTATGAGCCTAGAGCCTACAAAGTGAAACAGGTGTAACTTGCGACTGCAAGAAAGAACATAGCAAATAAATGGAACTGAAACTGAAAAGACTCAAAAGGATTGTGAGAATTGTGAGCAGCTGGTGGAGAGAGAAAAGCGCTCATTTGCTTTGCAAGATAAGAAAGTCTTCTGTTATGCAGTTCTACATAAAGCTTGCTAACTCACTTATGTTACAGTCTTCACAATATTGAATATCTTGGTTTATAATTTCACTCAAAATTGTAGAAAATGAAAACTGCTGATCAATATTACAAGCAGCTAATTAGCATTTGGTCATTACCACAACTAACTTGATAAACCTGAAATCAGTGGAATTTTTACAAAACAAGTATTGACTGGACCCAGGCAACAAAATAGCCAAAAGGAACATGCAGTGGAGATAACAGACCATTGTTTCTCAAAGAAAAATAGTTCTTGGCTGTCTGGTAGATCAAGAGAACTACTGAATGAAGTTTTACCTATTGAAGTGAAAGAGCAAAGCATTGATAAGTTAGAAGATTCTGCAAAGTGAGACCTTTCAGTGCCATTGTCAATAAACCATGTTAGTAATTATTTAAACTTCCATCTCAAACCTTCCCAGAAGCTGTTAAAGATGCATTTAATTCAGAAGCACCCTCTATTTGTCCTCAATAGCTAAAGAACAGCAAAGATCAATCACTGATTATGCCATTAAAACTAGAGAAATACAAAGACTTCATCTGGATAAAAAAATTGCAGTCATCTTTATGTTCGTAATATAACCTTCAATGGAGCACAAAATGAGAAATGTAGAAGAAATAATTGAACGGTTTCTCCCTGAATATGAGTCTCTTCATTTAAATTTTCAAGTCCAGTAGTATAGGTTGAACATCAAGAGAACAATACTCTACAGTAACAATAATGCAATATGCATCTTCAGCCTCCCTGTGTAGGAAAAAATGCTCAGATTTATGTTTTGTCAGAGATGCCGACATAATAAAATAATGGGTGAGTTTTCCCGATTTTCAGACTGCTCTTGTTTTCATATCTGAAAAGAAATTTACAAACAGTTGTGTCCAAAACTGAAGCTGCCACCTGAGAAAGCAAAATAAAGACAGCAAGTTGGACTTTGCTCATGAGGTTGAAATTAAGAAACATGAGAGAACATGAAACGCTGCCATCTTAAACCTTTGAAGCATAGCATTTCTGTACACTAATTAAAAAAGGTACTCCACTTAACACGGCCCTGAAACACATCTCATGTATTTGCACATCATTACACTGTCTACTTCATTACCAGCTAACACAAAAAGGAAGGCCGGTACACCAACTTTCTGATCACCCATGATGAAGTTCAGAAAAAACCATGTTTTTGTATTCACCTCTAAAATGTTCATATAATAAGGTCATGTTTGTAAGAAGAGCCATCTTGGTCAGATCAAGGTCCCAGGGTCCTGTTTCTGACAACTGGCAGATGGCTTAGGGGAAGAGTACAGAACGAGTGGTTTTGGCAACCAGTAACTTCGGAGCCTCCTGAGACAGAGTTTATAACTGGACAAGCACGCACAATAGTTCAATGCGCCTGTCCCACCTTAGTATTGTCAAATGCTTTTTTTGAAAGCATTTATACCTTTCTCCTTGATAGTATTCTGTGGCAATGGGTTCCACAATATAATTGGGACGTATATGAAATAGTACTGTCTCTCTTTCAGTAGGGATCTCCTGCCTGATAATTTAAACTTGATGCCCCTTACCTTCTCTATTATGAAAAAAGCAAAAAACCATTCCCTATTCATCTTCTCTACACCTTTCATGATTTTATAGATTTGTCATAGTCCTTCCTCAGTCATCTATTTTCCAAGCTGAAGAATCTTTGTCTAATCTTTCTTTGTCTGAAAAGCATTTCATGCCTGTGATCATCCTTGCAACCCTCCTCTGTATTTTTTTTTAAAATTCCTCATATCCTTTTTGATATGGTGTCCAGACTCCATGCAGTGTTCAAGATGAGGGCCCACATAATGAGTGGAATGATGATGTTTTTCTGTTTTGTTCTCAATACCTCATAATTCCTAACATCCTATTTGCTTTGAGGGTTTTTGACTGCCATTGAGCGCTAACTGATGTTCTCAGAGAACTATTCACGGTCACTCCAAGCCTTTCCTGAGTTGTAATAGCTCATTTAGAGGCCACCATTGTGTTTACAGAGCGAGTTATTTTCCCCATAATTTCACATTTACCAGAATTGAATCTCATGTCATTTTATCATCCAGTCATTCAGCATCATGAAATAATTCCCCAACTTGTCACAATCAGCTTTAGATTTAAGTATTAAGTATTAAGATTAAGTATTCTAAATAATTTTAGAAAAAACAGCAAAGTTTGTTAGCTTCTATTAATTCCTTTCCTCCTTTTATTTACAACTATGTCAATGCAGGCCTTAATAACACTGCATTGGTAACAAATTATTTCATCTACAAATATGAACACCTTTTTTCCCTTTTAACCAGTTATTAACTTGTAAGGGGACTCCCTCCTCCTATGCTTCTTAAAAGCATTTGGTGAGCTTATTGACAGCTTGTTGGAAATCCACGTACGCTTTTACTGACAAGATCTTTCATTTTCACGTGATCTCTGACTCCTTCAATGAATTCTATTTGGCTTTTTAAAAAGAAACCTGTACTGACTTTTCCCCCAATATATTATTTCCTCCTTAGACATAGGAATCACTAAGAATCGCTCCTGGAGGCCTTTCAAAGACTATCTCATTTACTCATTTTCCATTTCTCTGATTAAAATAGCTGATTTCAGCAGTAAGTTACATACTAGTTGGTTGTTCTGCAGCTTCATATTTGACTTCTTACAGAACCCTGGGCTTAAAAACCATCTCACCCTGGAATTTGATTATCGTACAGTACATTGATTTGTCCTAAGATCTCCTCTACTGATACATCAAATTTCAGACAGTTCCTCAGAATTCCATCCTGTTTAGAAAAAATTTAATAATAATCAAGTGTGAAAAGTGGACAAATAATACTGGAAATAATCATGCTAGTTTTTCTTATTTGAGCTGAGCATTCCTTTTGCATGCAGCTCACCTATCAGCCTCTTCAGCTCTCTTTTATTACTAGCCTTTACAACTGTAACAAGCTCCTCAAATTCAGTATTGGGTGATCTTACTGTGATTTTATATGTAACCTGACAGCATTTATACTCTTTTCTATTTTCCTCACTTGCACAGGACTTACTCTTGCTACAGGCTGTCTTATTACTTCTATTAGTCTCCTTTACTAGTTTAGGCTTTTTTGTGTTGTTACTCGGGAGTCTGTCAGTGGTGATTTAAACATAGCCTTTAGACAGCTTTAATTTTTCAGCTTCTACATACATTGCTTCATTTTTCTCACTTTTGTAGGCCTCTTCATAACCTATTTTTGACTGTGGTGAGGGCTTCCTACGCATAATAGTCATTACTAAAGAAAGGTGCTCATACCTTGTGCCAAATTTTCCACGCTGCTCACAATTAAACAGCTGCATATATTTTGTGAGTTCTTACTTTGCTCCAAAATGCAATTAAATTATGACACTTTGCAGAAGCTGGAAGTAATACATTTGAGAATAGCTTAAATGCACTACTGACAAACTGCATCAGTACATCAGTGCTTACTACATAATTTATAAATAAGAATAAACACAGATTAGTTCAACAGTGGGAGCTACACAGGGCCATTCGTCTTCCAAGCCAGACACCCAAATCTCAGAGCCCTGCAGATGAGTGCCCACGTGACAGAGGTGATGGAGGTGTTGTAATACTTATTCTGAGTTTCTTCATGTTCAATTTTTGAAGCTAATAGATCAGCCTTAGCGCTGCACTACTTACATGTATATTCCTTTTCACAAAGGACATTCAAAGAAAGTTCTACAGCCTCACAATTGAGGTGCTTTAAAGTTTACAAATTACACCTTCCTGCTTGCACAGAGAGAGGGTGACGTGGCTTGGGGAAGTCTTTCGACACATTACCTGTCTGGTACGTGGCAGTACTGCCTGGACCAGAAATTCCCCAACAAAGAAAACCAGTTGGTAGAGAAGTTAGAGATCATGACCAGCACTGCACCAAGCAGACTGCCACAATGAACCCAGTCCTCTTCTCTGTCTACACAGGGAAATCTGAAGTGGAGAAACGCCTTCTCAAGCGGTCTTGGGGCATTGGTGCAGCCTATGTGGTTGAGTAGGCTGGGAGCTCAGAGGAGAGCTGCTGCTTGCCCTCCCACTGCTCCATGGAGATCCTGGCACAGCTCCTTCTGCCCTGACCAGGAGATGCTGGTAAAGCCTGGCTGGGAAACCTAGAGTAGTTTGGGCAGGTTATCAAAAGATTCCCTAAACAACACTTAGGGAATGGAAATGGGAACTGTGAAACGTTACAGAACTGCTAAAGCAAAGGACCTTTTCCTTCCTTACCTCAAATGGGTCTTCCTTGACTGAGTATAAAGGAGTGGCTGAGAAAAAAGCTTCTCAAAGACCGTAAGAATTCTTTATGATAGTGATGGAAAACCTACACAGTGCTGTCACACAACAGTCTCCCCATGGTCTCCAGTACGGAATATAAAAATACCTGAACAACATCACGGTATCACATGTATTTACAAACTCACACGTGTTCTTCAGGCAACGCTTCATCACTTCCAAGGGTTGATCAAGTATTTTTACTAAACGAGCAGCCCTTCATACACGTTACAAGTCACCAAAAAATGTGTGTTTTAAAAAAAGACTTGAAGTAGTTTACTGAAACTCAGTTTGACTTTATTCCTCTGTCTGTAAAGGCACGTTTCTTCTCTACATCCAGCTGTAGAGGTCTCAAACCATTCACAAATACTTTTCAAAAAGCTCTGGTTCCTCTATCAAAGCGACCACATTTTGAAAATTCTGGTATCTGGTAAGGCAAGGAAGGCCCAGCTGGAGAAATCAAACACGTGAGAAGTGAGGTAGAACCACATCTCCAGGTGCACACACACGCTGCATGAGAAGGCAGCGTCCTGAGACAATGCCCTGCACAGAGCCTTGGCACACCTTGTCTTTATCTGAATCCTGGATTGCAGGCTATGCTTTTACAGATCCAAACAAACAACGTCTTCAGGAAAAAAAAAATTATACTTACTGGGAGAGTTACTTTCTTCAAGTGGCATTCCTTTTGCAGTAATTCATAAACATATTTAGTAATGATCTGTAAGAAAAAAAAAAGAAAGAAATGCAAATAGCTATTAAACCACTTACAGTAATGATATATCCAGGCAGTCAACTTAAAGGCTAGTTGGTTAAACTTCTAAGCGCTTGTATACGTGTTCCCACTTATCTGAATCCTTTACTAAACAACTAATTATAGGACTTGGAGCTTTACACAAAAAGGTCCTCTCTGGCCCTCAGAAAACGCTGCTTGTCAGTACAAAGAAATTGTAACTGTACCTGTGAATCCATCACGTGCTGCTTGTGAATAATTATGTGCCTCAAAACTAAGGATTATAACCAATTAATATATACTCAGGGGTACAAGAAAAGCTCTCTTTTGCAAAGAAATACTTTAAAAGCATTTTTTTCCATAAGCAGGACTCCTGAAACCCTCTCCCCTGCAGGTTCACTTCATGAGCTACAGAGAGAGCAGATCTTTAGTCACCCCCAGCACAAGTTGCCTTGCCATTTCTATTCACTGAACAGGGGAGGGATGGGTCAAAGGTTTCTAAATAGAAGAAAAACCCTGACTGATTCCCCACTATGGGGGAGTTTAAGTCTCTTGTCTTCATGTAGAAATAAAATTGAAATTTTAGACCTGAAACAAAAGGAATTATTTCAAAGAGCAACCAAAAAAAAAAAAAAAAAAAAAAAAATCAACCTAGTCGCAAGGAAAGGCTTGCTGTCTCAAAAGTAACAAAGTTGTTCACACTTCAAAGGCTTGCCTAATATCTAGGGAAATTTTTTTTCACCCTTATATATTCTAAGAAAAATGGAGATGCAGATGTAAGAACTTTCTAACTATTATTAATTTGGGAATTAAACGGAGGAACAAACTAAAGCACTTTGTCCATATGGGGCTGTAAAAACAGTTTGGAAGTAACTGCCTGGATTTCACTGGCTACAGGAGTTAAGGGGGAAAAAAAAAAAGGCAAATTAAAGAGGAAAAAAAGTGCTCATTAAGAGCCTCAAATGGTGCTTGCCTTCCCTTTAAAGCTTGGGGAACTATGTTTAAATTCCAGACAGGACAAGATCTAAGTCCCAAAATATTAATCCAAGAATATCTGGGTACAAACCCAGCTGGTATTCTTTAGTCCAACCCCTCAAGGCCACAATTACAGCCATCTGAACCCACAGCATATTAAGCCACAACAGAAACGTCGCTGTAACAAAGCTCTCAAGTGATGGCATCTTAACAACACACTATGAACTGAGCAAGTAGGAGCCAGGGTATCATAAACTTCAATTTTAATTTTCCAAATGCACAATTACCAAATAAAGTTTCAATGAAGTCCAAAAGTTTTCATTATGTACATGTGAGCAAACACAATATGCAAACGTTTGGAACACATTTGAACAAATTAGAGGTACTGATGAAGGCTAATTAAAAATGTTGGTGCGTGCCCCTCCCCTTCCTTTCACAAAAACCCAAAATCTTTATTACGATTATGTGAATTCTTTGCTACCCTGCTCAAATACGTTTATTGATAGAATTATGTTCAAAAAACTTTATGGTTTTAAAGAAAATCAGTCTTACTGAACATTACTATCTACAGGGAAACTGCAGTTGGAGAAAGAATTTAGCTGTGAGCGATGAGTTGATTTAAGACATGTTTATCCCCAAAGCAGTATGTTAGGAACATGCATACAGTGTAATTTTACCTTCAGGGCCAAACTTTTTATGGTTCACCGAAATCAACTTCAGTGTAATGCCAACAAGTAAAGCAGTTAAGTTCCTGCAGTCTCAGATGCTGATGTTGTACAGACATTAAAATGAGTATAATGATAATATGGCCTCAAACATAGAAATTTTATTTTTCACTCTAAATCCAGGCATCTACTAACCGTCAAAAACAGTAAAAGAACACTCGGAAGAGAAAAAAATTGCTATGAAGAAAATATATTTCAGACACTGCTTGCAAAAATCTACACTTTTTTGCAGCAATGTGTTTGTATCTATTTCTTCTATTCTCTCTCATCTATTTAGACTGTGATGTCTTCAGGGCAGAAGTAAACCTTTACTCATTTTTTCCAGAGCCTGGCTCAATGGGGCTCTGATCCTAACTGGCTCTTTATGCACTACTCTAATATAATAAATAGCGATATCCGCCTTAAAAATGGGGCTGTTTAATCAGTAGAGGACTCTGGTATAGCAAAGACTTAACCTAATGTAATGCTTTTAATAACAGTAAACACGAAGAAAGATATAGTAGGTAGGAGGCTCAGACTCAAAGTGTGATATTACGATCCTCAGGCAGCTCAGCACCTGGATGGTCTCCACAGACCAGACAGACTTGAAGAAAAACTGCCATAAACTGCCCCCAGTACATGCAAGACCACACGAGGGGTTTTTTGGCAGCAGAAGATCAACAAGTTCAGGGATATCCTCGCAATGGCTGGTATGCTGTCAGCTTTAAAGGATGGAAAGCGACACACAAGATTTCTTGAAGTAGCAGCAAAGCCCAAAATTTCCCCAGATTTGAAATCATCATCATAACAGCCAGGTTTCCTGCACTTTGCATGGATGTGCCTGGAAAATCTAGCAGAATTCTGTAGTTCCTAGGAATATGGCCGCACGTAACTGAAAATGCTACAAATCCAACATTACTTCTGGAATTTTATGCTTTTAATTACTTCTTGTGATTTTATGGCTGATCTGTAATTTTGAAAAATTAACTTTTAAAATATCTTTTCTGCAGGCATTAAAAAGAGAAGGGAAATTAGACTTACTATTACGAATCTATACGATTTAAATAGCCACAACTTCTTTAAGTAGAAGTATTAGCCCATGTATGCTGGTATTTTATCTTTAAGAACTGAAAACTGTTGTAGGATGTTGAAAACTGTCTTGTGCCTTCTTGCATGAGAAGGTGGGTACGATTCCACTCTATGAACTCTCTTGGACTAATCATTGGTCACAAGGTTGCTCATGATGGTGGGTATTTAGTGACAGAGGCTGTTCAATCCAGTCCAGTGTTAAGAGCTCATCTGGAACTCTCAAGCAACAAATTGTCCAGCACAAGCCACTCTCAAGGCAAACTGTAACGCTTGCTAGAGAGCCCTACTCATGTTATTTGTGCTAACCTGGGATATTTATGCCTTTTTCTAAGGCCCTTGCAACTCATAAGGCGTGCCAACGCCGTAAGCAGTACACTGCATTGTGATTCAAGGTAATAAGGTTGCTGGTGAGCAGGTAGCACCATGTCTGAGATCCGAAAGGAAAAAAGAACCAATAGTACAGCTTGCCCAAAGTGTGTGAAATTAATTGCCTGGTGAATGGAGGAAAAAATGGTATTTCTGTACTTCTTGTATGAGGCACTGGAAACTTCAACCCCATTTTACAGTGTGTCTGCTCTTCATTCATGCAGTCCATCAGGAAAACAGACCCCAAATAGGGTAAGTATCTGAACTAAGCACTCTCCAGGTGTTCTTATTGCCTGCTCTGAGAACTGGGGGGAAAAAAAACAAACACAAAATCAAAAAAATTCCATGCCTCTCATGACCTATTTTGATCGCAAGGGAGAAATCCTTTCCAAGCACAAAAAGGTATTTAGCTTAACACTTCCACCCCTCAAAAATGTTGTATTCGAACTGTGATAGGAGAAACTTTCTTTGATGAAGTCATAGCTTTTCTCAGTTCTGTTGAACTAGAAGAATTCCCAGAATGAAGGCAGGTTGATGACAGCAGGGACCACATCTGAGTGGAACACGTCCTGAACAGTAAAAACAGTGAAAAACACCAGTACCTAACCTCTGCCACCATTTCCTTGTTACAGTTTTCCTTCACCTGCTGTGGACAAGGTTGAAAGCAGTAAGACATATGGTTCAGAACAGGAACCAAACTTCAGCACTCACAACTGCCCTTTGAGAAGCTTAAAACAGTGAGTCTTCTGACTTATGTTGGATATAACAGTGTGGATACCTCCAGAAGTACCTTTTCAAAGCGCTAGGGGCCCCAAATGTGACATCTGCGAAGTCCAACAGTCTTATGGACGATTGGGGCATAGGTCTATGTCCTAACAGTGATGCTTCATGTGGATCCAGAACATAAGTTATTTTAATTATAGAGAAATTAAATTTGATTACTTGGCTGGACAACAAAAAGGATAGAGACAGAGAAGACCACAGAATGAAGAGAAACATATTATCTTATGACGGAGCTGAGATTTTACCCTTGCATTGCTAAATATTCTGCACAGTGGTGGCCAGGACTATAATGCTGCATGCGGTCTGCAGAGCAAAACTGAAATTCCAGGTAGTTCTGGTACACATAATCATAGTACACGTTAACTGGTAAGGTCCTGGCTTCATATGACTTGTGTTCTTTTGAGATTATACTGTTCACATAGAGGACTTTCTTCAGGACTGTTTCCAATTACCAAAAAGCACTGAAAAATTCTCTTAGCTGCATAATTTGTAAAATATTTTCAATACACCATCCTGAAGCTATGTGACCAACACCTGCATACAACTATGTGAAAAGAGAAATTAGAGACTAAGAGCCGTTGAGACCGACACATTTAAAGTTACAAAGATCCTGAAGGTACTGAAGCCTAAACATTTTAAGTGAAGACAAATACCAAAGAGACTCTTCAGTGCAGCAAGTATTGGAGGCCTTTGAACAGCTAAAGTCTGGAAAAGAGGACAACCAAAAAGCAGGCCCACAAAGCAAGAAGGCAACTCCAAAAAAACTTAGTTGAAATAACATACCCCCATTTTAAGTCTGTAAGAAGCTGAAAGAAGCCTTATAACACATATCAAAAACGTCAAGGACCAGCTTGGCGCACATGAGGAAGAGCAGAACTGCGGCCGACCCACTGGTGAACTTTTTCATAACAGAGACAGTCAGGTATACAGACAACAGATCACAACTCAACGACTTGTTTCCTAACACCTACACCCTAATCCAGAGGAGCTGCTTCAGTACATACCACATCAAAAACCATGCCGGGACGCAGTGAAGTGCACTGAGCCTTGCTCATCGAGCCCCTTCCACCCCCCACTCTGTGCTTTACAACCCAAGTCCTCTGAATTATCTTTTTTTTTTTTTTTTTTTTCACTGAGTGTGTTCCCACTTTCAAAACCAACTGTGGGTGACTCTACCCACCACCAGACTACATAAATGAACAGAACAGCAAACCTTCTGCAGAGGGAGAAAAAAGAAAAAGTAAACTACACAAACTTGCAAAATGTTTTCTCAGGAGTGAATTCTCTGCTGAAGACATATTAAAGAAATGGCACAGGCCCGTGTGATTTGTGGCTTTCACTTCTAAACCGGCACCTACCAGTATTCACTGGAAATCATTACCATGCGACGAATGTTCATGGATTCACGACAGATGTGAGGAACCCTTTGGTTAGCGCAAACCACAAAGTCCCTTTGAAGACAATCAAATGCCACATGTCCCTCTCCTCTCCCATATGTGCATCCCTCATGACCAAAACGCCAACAACCCTGTCGCACGGTTGGTGTATGGTTAACACATGATAAAGAATAAAGCACATGTGACATGACAAAGGATAAAGTGCATGCGAGCAGTTGACATTACAACCACTCATGACAGAGGATGGATTACAAGACCTTGGAGAAAGGATAAAGGAGCACAAGCTGTCAACTCAAGTTGTCCACGCCACTGCCCGCTCCTACACCCTTCTAGCAGATTTCTGGGAAAAAATGAAATGGAGTAAGTTACCAGTTAAATATATTCTTCTGGTGGAGCAGATCCAGCTGGATGGATCTGAGATTCCCCACATCACGTTCCTCATTCACAGCTATTCAAAACACAAACAAAACCCCATCACCACCATTACTACTCCTGTTACCACTTTTCACTACTCCAAGGATTAAATGCGAATGGAGACAGAACTACTCTCTCAAAGTTAACAGAGGCTACTTCCCATCAAGAGTGAGATGTGTTGGCAATGATACACTCACTCAGTGGATAGGAGGTTTCTGCCTCTGAAGATGTCAACTTGTGAAACAACACTCCTTGAATGACTTATCAGAGCACTTGTTTTCATTAATTTTTAAAGACAGTTCTCAAAGTACATGAAAGTGCAGAGAGTAAGAGAATCTCATGGCAATAATTTTGCTTGTAGGTTTTTATTAGTGGCCAGATTTTTTAGAATAATATAGGTATTACATTTAAAATTAAGGAGACTGTAGCTAAGAAAACATAGGTGCAATGGCACTTTCCTTCTTGCTTGACTTCCTGTTTCTTCGTAAGTCCAATAATAAAAAGGGTTAGTACATTATTAGGGTCATTAGTAGTTTATTATTCTTTTATTAACCTTATGAGTTAACGATACTTTAACCACAGTTTAATCTCCTGCATAAACATATATTACAGGAAAAAAGAAAAAAGGGAAAAAATTACAATTAAAAATATTAGTGAAAAAGACTTGCTCAGAAACCACTGAAGCCTGACCATCTCTACTTTCTACAATAACTTGCACAGATATAATTTGCTATGCTTTGAGCTGAAGTAAAGAAAAATGCAAGGTTTTTTATTTTTCTTTAGAGAATGCAGAAACAATTCAACCTTAGGTTCACTTGTCAATCCCCACCCTGTGACAGAACTGCGCTTAAAATGTGTAACAGTTGAACATTACCAGTTCGCCTGACAACTCCACATATAGAACAAAACCAACCTCATTTGCCTTTGTGTTCTTTTCCTAAAGTAGTATGTTCGACTTGACGTCGCAGAGTACAGCAAGAGATTCACCCTCAGCTCCCCAAACCTCTAAAACGCTTTCAACTACAAATTCGGACTGACATAACAAGCTACAACCTCTTGAATCTAACTTTCTCAAAAATTGGATCTTTCACAGGCATAGAAAGAATACTGTTTTCAAACAATTTCAATTCCGCCTAAGACATTAGGCCCCTCAGCACTACTAGCATTTTCTAAGAACTTCAAGGCAGTGTGCAGAGGTTGGAGGTTTTATCACTAATCTTAAAAATAAACAAGTATAAACCACTAGAAGCAATGCCATTACGAGTAATGGATTTTCTTGTTTTATAAGATTTGTCTCCCCATTAGTAATAAGCACTTTAACGCAAAAAGGGAGAAAGAGCACAAGAAGGAAACAATCCTTGTAACATCCAGTAGTCTACCCATAACTTTTTCCTCTTTGCAGTGTAAGAGCAATAACGTTCAGTGAAACAAATGCAAAATGAATTCCAACTGACTGCCCTGCGGCAAATCTCAAGTGGTGGGACTGACCCGAGGCTTGCTACTGTGGCTGCCATAGCCTTGGTTGAATGAGCTTTATTTTGACCCTCAAGTGACAAACCTGCCAATAAGTGACAATGAGAGATGCAAAGGAACTTTTTGACATACTGCTCTTGGACACAAGCCCTTACCTAAGAACTGGGACAAACAAAAAAAATCCACCGACACCATGCCAGAACAAAAAAAATCCTAAAAGCTGAATGGACTTTCTAAAGGCTCTGTTCACTGCAAGCTAAAAAAAAAAAAAAAAAAAAAAAAAAAAATCAATGGCATTTTAAAAATCCACAAAAGACCTCACTTGGATTATAGTGTGGGAGAACAATTCATTAAGATGGAATTGACATTACCTCTAAGGGATTTCTTGCGTTTTCTTCTGAAAGCAATTCAATTCAATCTTAACACATGGGTGTGATATTCTGGATTCTGAGTTGACTGATCACAAATAGAATCTCAAGATCTTTTGAGAGAATTAAATTAAAACCAACAGGGATTTGTCATGAATGCAGCATATACTGTTGATATGATTTGACCCAATGTTTTGTTACACGGTCTTTGCTGACACCTGTTGGTTTATTTTTTGTTTTTCTTTTTTCTTTTTTTTTTCCTTTTTAAGAAAAGCATCTCTAAATTTAGAAATCGCTTGGCAATTAATTGACTTCAGAAATGGCTTAATTACATAGCCTATTTTATGAAAATTCTCAGTTCTTTTTAAATATGCATACATATAGATACATATATATTAATATGAAGCAGAGGCTTCTAGCAAGCACCTTGCACCAGAAGCAATTAAACATCAGCAGAAAGCATGACCTCTATCCCCAAGCTGAGACAAAAAACAAAAGGATGAAAAGGTTGCAAAACAAAGAAGGAAACTAAAAAAAGCCCAGAAGAATAACAGAGGAACAAATATAAATGCAGATTATAAACACATTTTAATATTCCAATTCAAAAACTAAAACTTATAATTATTATCTCTAAATTTCCTATTACAGATGAGTTATAAAAAGGGACCTGAGAGAAAGAACAGTAGCAGTTTTGATTATTCCAACTATTAATGAAAAAAACGTAGTTTAGGTGGAGAGGTGGTGCTATGCAGTTTTGAAAGGTTAAAAATCCATGCCAAACCCAACTGACATATCAGATTAACATAGTTAAAGCATACCAGCTTTTGTGCTCAGAGACAAAAAAGTCAGTGATGTGTCAAGCATCTCATTTTGCCACCTTTGATTCCTCAGCAGAAATGACCAGATAAATATTCACAGATGGACTGAAGGCTTAATTTTATGTAAATCCAGGGCAGAACTCAAATTAACACCTTCTTTCCATAGCAAGATGTCTTAACCATTTTGCCACCATGCTCCAGAACAGTACTGGGTCAAAATAAATTGGATTTACATAAATTTAGCTGAAAAGGGCCATGGCACTGACCATTAGCAACATTTCTTTTTTTCTTTTCTTGGCACAAATAGTAGCTGATACCCTCAGAAACACAAATCACAGAAATGTTTATAGTTTCACTATTAAATAATACCTGCACCTCTTTTTACTAGGTCAGTAAACCAAACAGATTGCACCGGGGTCATTAACTCAATCACACACTTAAATGTCAAACCTGGGACGCTGGCTTGCTTTGAGGAAGTGACAAAAGCCAGCAGTTAAATTCTGAGAGAAATGGCTAGCTTTCTTTCTGTTTTTCCAGTTGATGGTTATGATACCCAGTACTCTGAAAAAACTTCCCCTTAAGGAGAGAAAAACCTGCCCTGAAGGCACTGTCTCTTCTGGGGGTATCAAGCTGAGGGTTAAGAAAACACCTTGGACACTGATGAACCTTTTTCTCTTCTTTTTCTTCACTCTTTCTCAAGAAAAGATTTCCTTTTTCTATTCCACATGACTGAGCCCATCTAACCCAGCCTTGTGTTCTGCTGGCAGGCAAACTTAAAGAGGCAGCAAACTACAAAAAACTCCAGATATGGTAAATGCCAGGAGAACTTTCGACCAAGAGGTAAGGAAGATTGTTTCAAATGTGACAAGTAAAATCCCGATGCTTTTGCTCTTGTATAAAATGCAGAAAACCATTTAATATAACAATGAAATAAATTATTATTTTAAATGTCTTCATTAAATCAAATTTGGAAAGGTTATTTTATGTGTTTTTTCCATTTTATTTTAAAAACAGTCCTACCAGGAAGAAATATTCTTGCTAACTGAGGTTTATAAAATAAACTTCCTAGCCCATACTACTTCACTTATTGTAAGGATACTGTTAGTGGCTCAGGAATATTTATATTGATGATGTCCAAAAAGCAGAGCAGATCATTTCTCCCTATCAAATCACAACTGAAAACCTAACGTGACCAATCATGCAGCACACGCACGTCCAAAGACAGCAAATCAGTGTAGCACTTCTCATTAAGCTGCGTGGGCACAAGTATCAGAAGAAGAGGAAAAACAGCTAATAGTGAAGATCTGTACACTACAATTTACTGTGTTTTAATGAATTTTAGCTATATATTTTGCTTGGGAAGGAATCACATCTTTCTCAGTCCAACAAAGATACAGTCCAATTACACATAAAATTGCTTAATATGACAGTGATTAAGAAGGATCACAACAATTCATGATTTTATGCAAACTTTGAGTACTAGCTTGTGTCTTTGACCTTCTATTGAATACAAATATTATGAGAGAAAAGCCCTTTTTTGTTTGTCAAATGGGACATTTTGCAAGCTCTAACAGAAATTTTGCATTAAACCACCATAACAATTAGCATATCCAACTAACTAAGCAGGTATTTCTAAAAAATCTGTGAAGCTATGAAACAGCCTGAGTCAGAAAATACTGATGTCCCGTTCTGATGTCCATTTATACACCTTGTGACCAGGATTGGTTCATGTTCGTCTTTGCCAATTTCCCAAGAGAAGTTTACGTGGCAGGATCCTTTGCTCTTTTGGAGGGATGGGGCAGGCAGAAGAATAGCCACGGGTTCTATACAGAAGTTATTAATAACAAATATATCAAATAAGAAGTAGTGACAATTCCTACTGAACAATATCAAAATATGGCCTGGAAGGGAAACTTCTCCCTAACATCCAATTTCTGTAATTTTATAGTATCTCATAGAAACATTAAGTAGGCAATTTTATCACCTAGACACAGATAAAGAAAATGGACATCGGTAACAGTGAGCAGCATGCTTGTGTGCAATTTATAATTACACCACAGCCACCAGTTCTGTGTTTGGTGAAAGGGTGTTACAAAATAGAGAGACACATGAATGACATTTTAAATGGATCACGTATCCGATAAAATAAGGTGAACGCAAAGAACAGTCCAGAGAATAAAATGAAAAGGTGAGATTAGGAATCAGACAGATTTTTGCCTAAAAGCAACTTGTTCTATGACAAGAGATTTTGATACAATTATCTCTACGCCATGAGAACAGAGCAGAGGACCTGCACTGAGGATGATTTTCTCTCCGTCAAATACAAAACCGCATTTATTGCTCTACACAACACGGGGTGCTGTGATCACACGCTGACTGCGCGTCTCCATCACCACAGCTACTGTCAGTCAGTAATCTGGGCAATGGGTGCACAGGCTGATGGGCACTCCCACGGTGTTCTGCTCAAGGCCTAACCCAGACAGAAGAGGCGGGAGACCAGCATGTCACCACAGAGTCTGGCAGCGAGCAGGCTGACAAGTGACAAGCCTACAGTACCATCTACAGTTTGCCTACAACCTTGTTTTCCAAGCTGCTGCTCCTCCACTTTTCTCTTCTACAAACCGAGACTAAGTCGTAAACCAGGGGCTACCTTCGGGCCAATGTTCACAAGGTGGCTCTCATCTGGCTGAGTTCCTGGGCGCTTGACCACACACAACAGTGGGTCCTGCTGCATTTGTGACCCAGGCCTGGGTCTTGCAGACTGCTCCTGCACCCAGGAGAAGCAGAGCTTGCAGGGGGCAAGCAGCTCCTGCAGAGGCACAGGGAGATCCCGGCAGCACCCGCAGCAATTCATGGGCAACATCAAGGCACAGGCAGACAGCAACCTACAGCTTGCCATGAGAATCCCATTTTTGTCCCCTAATTGATGGCAGAGACCAAGCCTTTTCTTGAGTTAATGAAATGGAAGCTTTGGGTTTTTTAAACAGCAAAATGCCTCCACTGATACTGGAAACAATTACTGCTGCTCCTTTTGATAGTCAGCCAAATAATTTGTTTTTGGCTGGGTTGAGGGGAAATGAATATTGTGGCTTCTCCTGCTATTTGTGCTGCTGGCTAATGTGCCTTATTTTCCCAACACAATATTCCTAAAATTATGAGTTGTAATGAAGGATCAAGAACATATGCATTCCTGAATATTGGACGTCAGCCCAAAAATTACGTTACTACAATCTAAGTTAGGACCCTTTCTGTTACTGAATGTAGCCTGTCCAAAAAAACCTTTATGAAACGGTACTAAAAATGTGCATCAACCTTCACTTCCTACTTGTATTCACCTCAAGATTTACTTAATTTCTGTTCACTCTACCCATATTATCTCTAGGGTTATAGGCTATTTTTATGTCAAAAATTATTAGTAGGTCATTTAATACTGCAGCCAAATGAATTCTGCTTTCTAATGTACCTGACAATATCCTCAATGGGTTTCCTGTGGAGGTGGAAAGGTAAGCCCAAGAAACTTACAAGAATACAGTGAGCATTTCACCAAAGTTTCTAAGTTTCTAAAAGACAGGAGAAGAAAAGATATTTTTAAATTCTTAGGCAGACTGTGAACTGAAATCAGATTTGTGTTACAGATTTGACAAACACCATCTCACAGATTTACTTTGGAAATATCCAGTCACACTGTATCTGTATAAAGAAAAATTTGTTCCGGAAGGAAATATTAATGATATATTTTATTACTTTGCAGTTTGAGCTTACTGATGTAGAACTGATCAAACTTGAAGCCATATACTTGCAACTCAGTATGCACCTTGATCATTTCCACAAGCTGACTTCAACGTATCAGCTGTGAAAATTATTTGAATTTTATCTACCTACAACCACACACATCTGGAAATATTTTTGCATACTAGACATCACCGTGACCAAGAGCACTGAATTATGTTGACGTCTGCAAGAACTGATCAGACCTCTCACTTCATGATTAAACCTTACGTGGTCCCTAGCAAAGTAGCATCCAACGCTCTCTGACATTCCCGAAATACTTAAGTGAGAAGAGGTGTGACACTGTAAATTGAAGAGCAGATCGAAACCCAGGACAAACAAGAGCTCTGTTCCTGGCTGAATGCTACGAGTACAAGCTCATGTTATCAAACAAGCTGTTTCCTTTTCTATTATAAATTGATCACAAGGCAAACACGCTCTTAAAGCGCACTTTTGCCAAACACAATGGAGTTGAGCAGGAGTATATATGCTATCATGTAATACTTTTTCAAGTGTGTCATGACACGTGTCTTGAGAAATCTGTGGTGGAAGGCAATATGCACTCTGAAACCTGGAGTAACAGAGGAGTCTGGGAGCAGGTGGCAGGATCCATAATAACAGCAGCACTTGACAGAACCATAGCTTTGATGCGGCAAGCAACTGTTCTTTCTTCTCCATGTCACGTCCTGACTGTAACAGCCTGACATTCAGCACCTTTCCTGAACAACCAGTTAACAGCTGCTTAAGATTCGCGGTGCTCCTTCTGAAGTTTTCATGCTGTCCTTCAGAAAACTTCAGTGAGTCATTACATCTGACCACCTTAGAAAACTTGGAAACCAGCACATTTTCCTCCCTTAGAAGTCAGTTTCAAGGCTGCTATGAGCCTAGCCCCGTCTACCATGGCCATTCCTCACATCTCCCAGGAGCAAGCTTCATCTAGGGTCTCCTGTCTACCAGGAGGCTCCACCACAGCAGTATGCAGACAGATTTCTGTCTCAACCATGCATGGTTAGGGTGTTCCTGCTTAAAAGCAGTCTGCAATTTTTTAATTGATCAGCCCAATATAACTTTGAAGCTGCCCATGCTTTGAGCAGGGGAGTTGACTGCAGAATCCCCAGAGGTGCAACCAAAATTATTCTGTGATTCTAAGATAATACCCAAGCTATCGATACCACCTTGTGCTGGTTCTGGCTGGGATAGAGCTAATTTTCCTCACAGTATGGGGCTATGTTTTGGGTTTGTGCTGAAAACCAGTGTTGATAACACAGGGATGCTTTTCATGATTGCTGAGCAGCACTTACACAGAGCCAAGGCCTTTTCTGTTCCTCACCTCACCAGCAAGTGGCTGGGGGTGCACAAGGAGTTTGGGGGAACACACAGCTGACCCAACTGACCTAAGGAATATCCCAGACCACATGGCGTCCTGCTCAGCAATAAAAGCTGGGGAAAAATAAGGAAGGGGGGATGCTTAGAGTTATCTTTTGATAAGCTGGTTGTCTTTCCACGTCACTGGAGCTTGGCTTTCCTGGAGATGGCTGAACACCTGCCTGCAGGTATAAAGGCATAAAAGGCTTCAGTCTAATTGTCCCAAACTCTAGAATGCATAATTTTTGACTGCATAGGGAGAGTGTGCCTCCCCTCTGAAGATGAACCAAGCAGGTCTCTTCACCCTCGTAAAGATCTCTCTCCTAAGACACATCAAGACGTGTATGGAAGAAAGACATCGCCGCTTTTCACATTAATGGGTTCAGCCACAAGCTAAATTCTTGTAGCCCTTTGCTGGGACAGTAAGTGTTAACACCCACACAGATGTCTAGAGCAGAAAAATACAGTCCTCAGCCATTACTGTATGCCAGCACGAGCTTCATGAGTACAAGCACGCATGGATCATGATGATCAATCTTGCCTGTACATTTCATACCTATGACAGAAAGACTTGCTTCTGTCCTTCTGCACTTGATGCAGGTAGATAGCTCACGGGATGTTTGCTGTATTCCTATTTTAGTAATGCATGTGATGGTTATCAGTCATTTGGCTGTCAGAGCCCCCAAAAGGTGCATTCACTACACTGACTGCTGTAATCCTCAGCCTAACATTGAACGTCATGACAAACCACTGTAACACTGGAAAAGGATTCACGAGTTCTGCTATATCTTGGCCACTTATTTCAATGATATTCTGGCCATTTATACATGTTGACTTTGAGGGTAGTTGCTTCCACAGAAATAGCAACATTTGTACACATATGTGCACGGATGTACATACGCTGAAGAAGCTCAGTTTGCATCTCATGAGTGTTGGGTATGCTGGGTAGGCTATTTTCCAGTGAACACTTTGACTTCTGTGAAAAGCATATCACTTCTGAAAAAAAATACCAATCCTTCCCTCAATGAAAGATCTATGAAGTTCTAAGCTGAACAAAACCCACGAAGAACTGGTGCAACTATCAGCATTGTGTCCTGACATATCTGACACTTCATCCCACCTCAACAAAAGCAATTCCTATCCGAGAGCTTCACCATTTCTATTTTGCTGACTGCTATTTTAGCATTATTCCCCACCTCCATTGCTACCTGCAGTTTCACACAGGTTTTTAACCAATACACAGAACATTTGTTTTAAAACTTAGAAGTTAAAAGGCTAAGTCAGCAGTAACAGAAATGTTCACTTCAAAAATCTGACGTGCATTTCCATAGTATTGAGTAAAGCAGGATTAAGAACTTGTTTCAACAAAAATGATAAAAAAACAAACACATTTTTTGAAAAGTTAAGATCAACTGTAACAATCAATCTTGATACATTTAATGGCATAGAAGAAACTGAGTATCAAACCCCTGATGATCAGGCAGCAAGAATGCTTAGCACTTTCCAAGTACTTTCAATTAAAAATTTCTTCTGGTTACTTGTCCTAAATTTTTTTTCTTTTGCTTGAACCTTCTGCCTTCCTACAATCTTCATAAACTAAGATCAATTTCCTTCTTTCATTTATGTCATTACCTTCAGATGGTGCAACCAACTACAGTAACACTCCCTCTGTGCCTGCTGTATCAATGTTATAGGAAAATAAAATACTTAGCCTCCATTTTCCATTTAAGTCTGCATTTTTTTCGTAGTTTTCTAACCAATTTCATTAAATCAAAAGTACATACAATATCCAGAAAGGTGTCTCACATAGAACTGCAGCTTACAGTGGACAAACGCCCCCACTTCTTAATTTAGTATTCTCCCTTCCTGCTTAAACATCAGCTTTAAGTTCTACTGCCCCAAAATTCTTATCAGCATGTGATGAAGATACATCTCTTATGCATGAAAATTAATCATGTCTAAAAACAAGTTCAGGCTATAAAACTTAACAAAACCACTTTCAAATACGTTTTACACATTTACTTGGACTTTTATGTGGAACTCTTACACGCATTCCGACTGCAGTGGATGTATGTCAGGTTTTATCTTAAAAAACCCACGTAGAATAGAGCCATATATATTGAAAATGAAGACAGAAGCTTAATTCCTGAATCTAGAAATTGAAAACATTTTTACATGCTTTTTCCATCCTGTGTTATGTGGTGTCAGATCTACAGTGATAAGATAAAGTTACCATAAAATCTGTATAATTTACACTGCTGGAAAGAAGGCAAAAACATATGCACACACACTCCCCTCCTAGTTAATTCAGTGAAAACAGAAAAAATTATTTTTCTCCTCAAAGATCTTTCATATCTTATTACCAACAACATACTCAGGGTATCACTCAAGAGAGGAACTCAAGGATTTGGCAGATACACTGGGAAGAGTTAAGAGGTGCAACGACCCAAAAAACCCAAGAGGCAAATCTGGAAACCCAGAAGGTGAGAAGGAATTGGCACTGTTTGTGCAGGAGCATGATGCTTTCCTGAATCGTCACAGACAGGACAGTGCGTGAGTTAAGATAAGTAACTACGTATTAAGCCTCTCAAAATCCTAAGTAACCAATGTATTGAACTGATCTTCCTTAATAGTCATAACTGCATCTAATGGCTTCAAGCATGCTAACTGGGTATTTCTGCTGCAGCCATCAACAGAAGATAACAGATACCAAAATTCAGTTGTGATTGAGTTAATGAATTGAGCAGCTGGAGCATCTTAAAGTAATTTTAGGTTGTTTGCACATACAGAAATACAACGCTCTATTGATTTATAATTGAATTTTTTTCCTTTCAAATTATTCCTATTAAGGACTGACACAGCTGATACAGCTTTATTAAAAAATATCACTATTCTGCTGAATTTTAATAAAAATATTACCAGAAATCTGAAAGATATAGGTTTCTTGTTGAAAACACAGAAAGTGTTAAATTCTTTATCTTGGAAAAGCTGAAAATCCTGTGAAAGAGAACTAACTCTTCCGGAGTTCTGCAACTGAGGTAAAATAAACATATTTTAAAAGAGCTGCTTGATGAAGGCAGTAATCTACATATCTCTGGTTTTCAAAAAACTCCTGCTGAAACAGTAGGAAAATACTTTGCCTTTCACAGAAACTTTTAATATCACTGACGGAAACAAGAACTGAACATTCATAAGACAAAGGTGAACCAACTGGTTTCATCACATATGCTGATTTGTATTCTGCCTAAGCACTACTTAAATATATTTTTTTCTAGTCACCTAGTTGACAAAAGCCAGGTTTTTTTTCCACCACTCCTTTAACATAAAATAAGCCAACTACATCCCATCTTACTTCCTGGCTGTGAACTCTCTGCTGATTTTGGTGTTCACTATTCACTGTTTAAAGGTGGGAATGATTAATAAGACCAATGATACTTCAATTTTAGTCTCTGTGCAATAAATCTTGTTTTTTTCCTAACAAGAAAAAGGAGAAAGAAAGGAATGAATGCATTTAGATAAAAGGTGGATTAGTTGTATTTTTAATTTCAGCTACATGAAAATGGTTGGTACAAAAGTTTATTAAAAACTGAGAGTCTAAACTTTTGCATATAAACCCAGGATGGCAAGAATGGTTCTAATTGAACTAAAGCTGCTGAAGGTTTTATTTTTAAAAAGCTCATGATTAACTCATTGAAACACTCCCCCTACTCCAATTTTTGTCTTCTTTTTAACAATTAGTACCATTCTTTGAATTGCAGCAACTTGCAAGTGCTTTATAAACAACCATCTGCCTTATTGTATCTTCTCTGCTTTTCACTGTTTATCAATTTAAAAATGTAAAACACATTTATCAACACATTTATCAACAATGTAACAAATTCCCATCTGGGTTTATGAGATGCTCATCATTTCTTTCAAGACTCATGCTAACAATAATTATGAAACTATCTCTGAACCTTTCGAGTACTGTCATGTTACTGTGATGAACCAACCTACTGCCAATTGCTGCCTACAAACTAGAAGAGTTCACTGAAGCACATCTGACATAATCATTCCAGTAAAAAGTCTTCACAAACAGCAGATTTTGAAAGCGGGTTTAGCATATGCAAATGAATATATTGCATGCAACAAAGATTCATATTTAAATTTAAATTTCCTTAGGTACTATTAAGTAGTCTTCAATCCTTGCTGTCTGTCCATCTACTTTGCTCCCCAAAAAGAAACGCTGAAGATGAACAGATTGTTGAAAGCTGAAATCTTTCTAAAATTCTAATGACAGTACACATAGATAATTTAGATTTTTTTTTTTTGTGCTGCCCCTACTAGCGTTTTCTTTCTGTTATCAAAGGCATTGGTTCAAAAATGAGTGAAGTAAAAGGACTGGAAACTTATGGAAATGTATCACGGCTTAGGCACTATTAGAGAGAAATTCAATATCCTGCCCCATTTTTAGGTGCTTTATCTAGTTTGCTTAAAGAGTCTTGCATCATGTTTCTGTTTCACACTTACCTATCACAAATCAAAAATAATTAACTGAGTACAAAAAAACCTGTAACCAGTAAGGCATGGATTCCTAAAGAACTGTATATATAGACCCTGGTGTCTGAGAAGTGATAGGTGTTATTTAAGCTCTTCCTCCAACTGGTACGTTCAAAAGTCTCTATTGCACGTGGATTGTTCCCTGTCTAGTAAGAAATGAGATCACACCTAAATTTATTCTAAAGATCTTGCCCAATGTCTCTCTTCTGCTCAGCTATTTTTCTCCAAACAGTACAACTCCAAATATTTTTGTGACATTTACTCCACTGTAAAATTTTGCTAAAGCAAAAACCTTTTGCAACAGTCATTACTAGATGGGGCACAACACGCACAGGAATAGCACTATCAAATTGCTTCCAAAGGAAACCACCCAAAATGGGGTTTAAGCACTTTCAAACATGAGCATGGAAGAAATACTTCCATCAGATGCTTTCACTCTGCCTTTGAAACAGGACATAAAATTAGGAAGAGTTTGTTATGTTCTCAGTGAGGATTTTTACTACCCCAGGAAAGTTTACCCCTACTTGATGTAATACAAGAAACTGAAAACATTTAGTTCACACACGCTCAACAGACACCTGTTAAGTATTTGGCATCTAATCTCTTTGAACAGAACAACCTCTTCAACAGCCCTAGCCAAGCAAGCATCCCATGAAAGCAAATGTCCAAGAACCAGCCTATATATTACATCATTATCAATTTATTCTGTCCTCTCAGTAAGACAGATTTTTTTCAACCACTGAATAACTAACAGCAAATGCATTACAGTAAGTCAAGGTACACAAACATAATTTTGCTTAATCCATGGTGTGCAGCACATACTTTATTATATTAAAGTGTCACTAGCCAGAGAAAATCTGGAATGTTTAATGATAAACTGTCTGTGCAAAGAAACTGAAACTAGAGTGTAAGGATTTCTACTAATCATCTGCAAATTTTATTTGGAACTTGATCCCGCAGCCCTTATTCACAAGATCAGACCTATTGAGTTTATTCACATGAGCTTCGGCTGCAAGATTGGACCTTAAGTACTATCAGGTGCACGTGCAGCCTATCATCAGATTTTGGGTTATTCATGTAAGAAGCTACCCTTTCAAATGCAGACTACTTAATGCTTCCTTCTTCATTAACTTACATGTCCTCTTCTGCTGCTCTATGCTTTCATTTGTGCTATGTAAATAGCTTCTTTCTCTCAGTCATCCAAACAAATAATGCTCTTTGCAACCAAGGAGGAAATTAGTAGCAGGTGAACGCTTATTTTTTAAATTATGTTGAGACCAAGCTGTTCTTTAACTTATAGGAGATCTGGAAAGAAAAAAAATCCCATTTTACTACTTAGCGATCTTAATTATGGGTTGTCATTGTCATAATTCTACGTACTTATTTTTTTCCCACACACAAATATTAACTTTGGTGGTTAATCTACTTTAGGATGAGCTGGACCCAACATTGTGCACACACTTTAAAGCAGTTTATTTAGTGGGACAAGACTTCTCTGATGATGTAAAATTAACTGTATCTTACCATACATGAAACATGCAAGGAATTTCTGACTTAGGTGTTCTATTTCTTTGCTTTCCGTATCTGTTCTACATAAAATATAAGGTATTTTCTTGTGCTACGGTGTGGTAACTGAAAAATTACCACAATTCTTCTGCTGTCTGCTTATATGCTTCTGCAGGTCAGACAGGCTGCAATTACAAGAGATGGCATAAACCAGTTCTTGAACAGGACCAGAGCAGAGGCATTTATATCATGGTCCTCACTGTAATCTACATATTTACAAATCCTGTTTGACTTCTTTAAAGACATGGGTAGCCAAGTAAACTGTCAGTACAGGTAAAAGTCTCTTCATTTGTGATGGTACTCACAAAAACATCTGCAAATATTAAATGGCCTCCAAGCAATCACCCAATTATAATCACCCAGTGCTAGAGCTGTAAAAGACGTGCAGAGGGAGAGACAATAACTGCCTACTGATGCTAGGGGTACTCCGGTTACTGTAAGACTATGGAAGGAGAATGCAAATATTACCTTTCTCATACTAAATTCCATTATCAACACAACCTATATGACTGGCAAAATGCAAGGTAAAATCCCAGCAACAGATTTTAGTGGTATTTTCTTTATAAATCCAGGTAATTTCAACATTATGATGAAGCAGGGGCTGAAGCTGACCGTTGGCAATTTCAGCAGCCATAATATCAACCGAAAGTGCAGTACAAACAATAAACACAGATATCTACTTAAAATGCAAGGAGACGTACATGGTGTGAGTCTAATCTGGAGTTTAACCTAGAATCCAAATCTCCATAACTCCTGACCAGAAAAAACCCAAAATACTTCAACTTTGAACTGGAATGGTACGTCTGCAACAACTGAACTGTTGTCACAAAATTGTTCTCAGTCGTACTTCAAACTTGCCACATGGATTAATCAGTAGTTAGAAGCAGCTGCAACACCATGTTCTGTGCACTTCTGTTGCCATTTTAATTTTTAAAAAGCAAATGGAGAGGCTCTCCACAAAATTCAATGCCGCAATAGCAATGACTGAACCAGAATCACAAAATTATGAACAGTTCACTAAATTGTCTATTAGAAGCACATATCAAGAGGCTGCAGAACAAATTGTGTGCCTGAAATAACAGATCAATGAATGAAGAATAAAGAGATGTAAGAAGTGGAGACGTTGACGAACCATTGTAATTTGTGAAGAATCAATTTCCATACAGCCAGAGTAATGGCAGAACATCACAGATCGTGTATTCATGACTTTCAACAGCAAAAAATCATGGATTACCAAATGGAAATTTATTAATGCTCCAAGAAAGAGAGAATGATGCTGTAACACAAGGCCAGGAAGTACAACCAGTTCTTAAAATTAGTAAAACGCAGTAAAAGCAGCCCACAATATGTATGTACAGTAAAAAAAAAAAAAAAAAAGTTGCCTTGAGCAAGATGGGTATATCCTTTAAAAATTAGAAAACCAGCACACAATTACTGAGCTAACAACGGAAACACTGAATACATAAACCACTTTTGTTTGATGATACAAGTCTAGCTACTTTATCATCTCGCTGTATGTCCAGCTACATAAACATTCAGCCACAAATACGTATTGGACAACTCCTAAAGCCAAAGGATGATGTTTCAAAGCCAAGGCCTAAGGCCAGGTTTTACTGCATCACCTTATGAACGATACGAGCTGCTGCTTCTTAAGCTATCAGTTTGCTAAACACATTTTATCCTAGACTACAAAACGGCTAATCAGAGGGTAATATACTGCTTCTGTACTATTCAACATCTACATCCGTGACCCACCAATCTGTGGCACAAAAGAAGGTTTTATCTACGTGAACAAATGCCAAGGGTCATGCTGGTCAGTGTCCCCTGCGTTCTCAGATAACTATATAAACACTCACAGTGCCAAAAACAGACAATGGTGCATTCATAAATACGTGGCTTGTTGGAAGAACTGTGTAGTATCAAGCCCGTAGCAGACAACAGGCTGAAGCACAGATCAGTTTCTTTTTTCTCTAAAAAGATAAAACAAATACACAACTTAGAACAATTCACCCTGTCAGATTCCTGACCTCAAACCTTCCTTGCCTTTTACCCACCAATATAAACAAAGTGCATTTTCAAAGATCACTCAAACCTGAACATGGAGAATAACTGTAACTAAGGCAAAATGCAGAAGACAGATCACAGATCTAAGGCACCAACTCCGTGAATGCACCACACCTCCTTGTTAACCAAGAATCACAAAAAGTGATTTCCTGTGGGTTGAAGCCATGGCACTCACTATTCAGATGCACAGAATGAGGAATTTGATGATGTTGCCAAACATGTCCAAGAAGGTGTGGTGGCACAGGAACCCACATGGAGACATACTAATCTTTATAGTTGTGTCTCATCCAACTCACTTATTTGGAAAATGGGGATATCTGAACAATACAGGCACACACAAAGGTCTGCACACACAGACCGTGCAATAGGTGCCAATCTGCTTCCTCTTGGAAGAAGTGTGTATCAAGTAATCTAGACAATGCAACAGATTGGGCAGTAGGGTGTTCCCTGTTCTGGAAAAACATACAGTTGAGGTGAAAGGATGTGAGAGGCAGCAGCAGTAGTAACCCCCATCATCTCCTCCCCTGCCACAGTTTTTGCAGGAATGAGGAGGTAAAAAGCAAGATTCTCCAGTCCTCCATAACAAAGCTGTGGCAAAGGACAAAGCAGAGCTCATCAGCTGGGCAGCTCCAACCCACCCAGCACAGCGCCCAGGCTATCCCCCTGAAAGAAACAGAGGGGCCGAGCTAGCCCCAGAGCACCAGACCACCACTCAGCAGAGGCCTGGCAGGGTCACCAGTAGCTTTTCATCACGGTCTCACAGGTAGAAAGGCCGTCTCCACCACAAAACCTCTTCAGAAACCGCAGCAAGGAACTGGGAGACAGACTAATCCATGTTATCTAGCCTGCTAAGGTGACAGCAGTCTGGCCTGCAGTGGTGTTTGATTTTACCTGAGCGAAAAAGTAAAACCTGCACCACTGAAAATCCACTATGGTTTACCTAAGAATCAGGATCATTTGAACAATTATTCTCAAAGAACAGGAGTTCTTTGTAACAGAATGAAGTACATGTATTGAAATGGAGGCTTGTACGTGTAAAAATACCACACGGCGCAGCCCTGTGGTGTTACACAACACACATGAATCTCCCTCTTTCTTTCCTCTCCTGGTGCACTGTTCTTCACTGAGCCTCTTTCACTTCTCCCAGCCTGACAGTATCCAGACTAATGGTGGTGGGGTTTCTTGGACCACACCTCACTCAGCTATGCTGGTTAAGCACAGATGGAGTGCTATTCCTGTTAGTCAAGACAGGCAGTGCCTTCGGCCAGGCACTCCTTTCCTGAGCCTGCATGCTCTGTGCCTACAGAAGTTCCCAGAGACTACCCTGCTATACCTGGAAAAGGCCAAGTAATTAGGTATTTCTTCAGCTTTAACAAATGCACTCTTGGCACCGCAAGAAACTATATGAGACCATTTGATGATAAATTTAAGTATATACTTATTTATCCATCCAAGAAACTCCATCAAGATGGTTTATACTCTTAACTTTGCAACAGTGTAGGTCTGGTTGTCATTCCAGACATTTTAGTTTTCTTTTTAATACACAAGTGTACAAGCTGGGGGTGCACAAGAAATTGGGAGGGGGCACAGCCAGGACAGCTGACCCCAACTGACCAAAGGGATATTCCATGCCATATAGTGTCATGCTCAGCAAAAAAAGCTGGGGGAAAGGAGAAGGAAGGGGACACATTTTGCATTTTCATCCAACAAGGTGTTTGTCTTCCCAGGTCACCGTTATGGAGGAAGAAGCCTGAAGATAAATACCCACCTGCTCATACAAAGCAGTGAATTAATTCCTTGTTTTGCTTTGCTTGCACACGCCAATTTTGCTTTACCTATTAAACTGTATCTCAGCCCACACGTTTTCTCCTGTATCTCAGCCCACAAATTTTCTCACTTTTACCCTTCTGATTCTCTCTCCCATCCCACGGGGGGTAGCGAGTAAGCAGCTGTGGGGGGGCTGAATTGCCCACTGGGGTTAAACTATGACAACAAGAAAGTTTAAAAGACAAAATGTCTAAACATGCACAATCAAACATATCTCTGAGTAGTCTGAATTAATGTAACGGGAAGAGTAAGTGGGGAATAAATGTGTTTTATCCTTACTAAAACAATAACACTAATGAGAGTAGACAAGCCATGAGGCAAAGGCAGTCCTTGAATTGCCGTAACGATTCCAACAGAAACGGCTGGGCAACATGATATAGCCTCTGAGAAAAAGACCCTAGCTTGTGCACAGAACTGTGCATCCCCTTTCTCCAAAAGCCACTCTGACGTGAGCAGCGTGACTACCTAGAGGTCAGTGTGCCGAGGCTGTTCTTTCTGTTGGGCAGGGGAGGCTGTGGCAGTGGAAGGGAGCCCTCAGCACACGCTGCTTTGCATTCACTGAGATTGGATGCCTTTCTTCTCCAGTCAATGGTCTGACTCCTGAAGCGTGACAATAAGCATGGCATTGAAATCAGTCATTTTCACATAGAAGAGGAACCATGGTCAGTCACTTCTATACCTAATACATCCACAACCTCTCAGCAAAAAGCCTGGGAAGCACCAGTAGAATCCAAGTATCTAATACATCAACAAATATTTAATCAATCAATCATCAGAGCTCTACTTAATCAAACAAGTGGCTCCTGGTATCTCCTGGTAACATGAGAAAACCAGCCAATACATTCATCTTCAGCTAGAAAGTAAAATGCCAGTTTTGTACCTAGTGCTTTGCCTTGTGGAGAAGAAAGTTAAAGAAAATCCTGCACTGTACAATATTCTCTGATTTGTGTAATCTAGATGATACTCGATTTTGAACACATAAAGTCAAATTGTAGTCTATATCACATCTTAAGCTATACAACAAATAATGGAAATTACTGTTAAGAGCATTAACATGCAACAAATCCTGAAATACCTTTTGTTAAATGACTGCAGCCTCACTACACCCTTCTTTATATAAAATTATCATTTCTATACAGAAATATAACAAAAACCAGCACACCAATATATATACGCAAGCATGCATGCACATAATTAATATACCTCTCCAAGAGCTTCATAGCGCTTTTGGTTCCATCTATGCAAATCTTCACGATAATTGAAAACAAATGGCTCCCCAGTTTTTATGTGTCTCAACTGCCCTTCTGTAAAAAAAAAAAAAAAGCATTAAATTTTAATATACTTCTTCATTAAAAGTGAGATAAATTTAATCACTGAAAATTTTAAAAGAAGTCTACATCTAAAAATTGGTCTATTATGAATTCCTTCTCTATTGGTTATAGCATTTTTGAAGGAAAACCATCGTAGCATAACAAAACGCATTCTCCTTGAATGGTGCATGTAGCTAGGTAAGCCTAAACACAAGTGATGACAGTGAAATTACGTGCAAGTATCAAATGTCAAACTGCTTTGCAAGTTTGCTACGAATTAAGACTGAAATGTAAACATTAGCAGTTAATATTTGATCTGCAGTGTCAATTAGGTGACCAAATTGTAGCTACAAATACCCAACTTCAAAACAAACTGCAGTTATGAAGAAATGTGAGTACAAATTGGGCTGGAGGCTGGAAGGAAAGGAAACATTTATTTTCAAGATTAACAACATTCCAAGTTAATCTGAAAAACCCCATGTCCACAATTATGGTAAATATCTCAACTCCTAGGCACCGTGCAATCAAGTAAGAGCTCTTAGTTTCAGAGTACTCTGAGATTACGACAGTAGAACAAAGGAGAACGCTCTATCAGAGCCAAAGCACATGCTATTCTTAGATTCCAACGCAACTTTCTGCAGTTGGCTTTGCTTATAGCAAGTTCAGCAGCATACCCAACCACAGACGAAGACACGGACAGCGTTAAAATAACCATAAAAATAAAATGGCAACCAAATAAGAAGCAAACTGCAGAAAACAGATATCTCACCAGTTCAGCTAATCAGACAAAACTCAAAGTTACGGTCTCAGAGCATCATAAAATTGCAGCAAATCAGAGATACATTAAAACCAGGAATATGTACAAGTACCTCCTTTGAAAGCTGAAATGTCTGCATGATGAAAATAAGGTTTCTCAGCAAAATGTCTCCTCTTGAATAGTAAGAAATCGCTAACTTAGTTCACATCTCTTCAGGACCCTTATATTTTGATTCTCGACATTTTAAATAAAATATTTAAGATCTGGTATCTCTAATATTTATGCCTATCTGCTTATTTGACTTTTTTTCCAGATCTGTCTTACCTCATGTACTAGAGACCAGGGAAATATTTCTCCCCTACTTCATATCCCTGTCTCAGGTCCAAATATCCTTCTTCACGTATTTCCATCATAACTCTACCTTTAGCTGTTCCTTCTCAGCTAGCTACTCTTCGAGTATGCTATTCAATAGTATGCAAAGTTGCTCTCTCCACAAGTAAAGTGGAGCAAATATCTGGTCTATTTTTCCTTTGGCTTTCTAGAACCCTTGTCTTCTTTAAATTCTTTAAATCTGATAAAAATCTTCCTTACTTTTCTATCATAAAAAGAAGCATGATTATGACATAAGAGTACAGGACTGAACATTTGAATTAAATGTACAAAAGCGAAAGGGAGACCTTTTTGCTTTGCTGACCAGTAACACATGTAATTCATTTTGCTGCATTCTGTGGAAATCACTCAGGCTGTGAGGTTAGTGATGGAATATTCAATAACATAATTCTAAAACATCATTCCCCAAAATTCAAATTTCAGACCTTTTTATCAACCACACATGAACCATTAACTCTGAAGTCAGTAAGGAAGACAGTAGACACTGTGCAGATCTAAAAATAAGGAGCTGAAAAGTGACAGAGCTGAACCCCTCCCATCAAAGAAAGAGCATCACTTTCATGACACTTTTAGTCTCTAAGTACCTTCCTGTGAAAGCCATCAGGGTATTAAAAAGCTAAGTGTTGCATAAATGACTATCATTTAAAGGAAAGCTCTTTTTTTTCTTTAAAAGTGGAAGATGTAAGACAGGCAGATTTAGAAACTAAAGTTCCTCTGTTCACAGAACAGGCACTGCAAGGAAGTAGAATTGTAAACGTCCCCATTTGTCCTACAGGTTTCAAACAATCTTGAAAGAGCCATTTCCTGGCGTCTGGTATTACTTTAGCTCAGAGGCTTATTTCTCAGCTGGATTTTAAAATGTATGCACTGGAAATTATAAATACTACTAACTCATTTAACACGCAGATTCAGGTAACTGGAAGTACTTGTCATCACACGCTTCGCTGTAATGCAAAACTGTGACCTACACCAGAAGAGTAAGAGACAGTCTATCACATTGCTTATCCTTCCATCAATATAAATAGGTGTTTTCCTATTGGTATTGGCAAAATAGCAGGGCTAAGTTATTATCTAAATAATAACTTTTTTATATGCATAAAGATGAATCAGTAAGTAAAATATTTCTTAAACGAGTGACCACTCTTTAATCCTCCTTTTTAATGCTACTGTTGCAGAAATTACTTTCAGAATTTTTGTATCAACACTTCTGTAACAGAAAACAGGAAGTAATAAAGTACACATAGTACAAACCTACAGTATTGTATAAAATGAGGGATTTTTGTGACAGTTTTATGAAATAAAAAAATGTTACTTAGCTAGATTTACAAGTCTGTTAACACCAAGGCTTAAAATTTTATTCTTAACAGAAAAGTGTGAAATTCTAATAGGGTCTTATAAGGCATAATTACAGTTCTGATAACCTCTCAACATTTTTCTAAGTATAGCCTTTACAAAGCATATACGACTTACTTTCATTAAAAATGTACTCAAATCCTTCCAGAGTATCAGGAAATTCAAGTGGTGGCTCATCTTTTTTCATTAGTTCATCCAAGTCTATTCTAGACAATAAATCTAAAAAAGGAAGAGAAAAATTACATAATGCATGCTATGTCTTTTTTATTTCACTATTATCACTGACAAAATGTGTTTGTTCAGATTTGTAGATCTTAAGGGCAGAAGGACATCCTACGTATTACCAAACATAGGACCTCATTATGGGAAATCTTGTTCCAGATTCAAATGCTGGGCCTCAATGTCAGTATCTCTTTTTATTTATTTATTTGCCTCTCTATCTCTAATGTTGATCAGAAAATGTCCAAGGACAGAGAAGCCACCAAAGACATAGTGATTTGTTTCAATGATTCATTACCCTCAATGTTAGAAATATGTCTCTGGTAAATTCACGCTAAACCAAGATGAATATCTAGCTTCAATATCAAGTCATTGATACATTCTGTTTGCCTCCTTGAAGAGCTCAGATTATCAAATGCACGTCATCACACAGGCATGTACCAGCTGCGTGATCACAACACTCCTTAACCTTCCCTTTGATACCCAAATAGACTGAGTTATCTCTCAACCACCCTCCTTTAATAACTCTTGAGGTAGAGAATACTGCCATCCATTTTATAGCAAGCTGTGACATACACATTCTTTTCAGACTAGGATGATATAATCTAGTACAGCCTGCATTCACTAATGAAAGCACACTAAAATAAGTATAGGCTGCATTCTTTGCCCTAGATTTAAGGATGTTGTGGTTTAAACCCGGCTAGAAGCCAAACACCATGCTGCTGTTCTCTCACTCTCCCTGACCCAGGGAGGGTAAAGGTAAGGAGACTCGTAGGTGGAGATAAAAACAGCTTAATAATTGAAATAAAACCGAACAATAACAACAATAATAGAAAGTACAAATGGATAATGCACACTGTAATTGCTTACCACCTGCCGACCGACACCTAGCCCGCTCCCAGCTAGCCATCCCTGAGAAGCCAAGATCCCCAGACCAGAGCCCCGGAAGCGAGAGAGAACCCCCCCTTCTCAGCTGACTCTCCTTTATATACTGAGCACGACATTACGTGATACGGACTAGTTCATTGGCCAGTTTGGGTCTGGTGCTCTGGCCGTGCTCCCTCCCTGCTTCCTGTGTACCTGCGCGCTAGCAGGACACAGGGAGTTGGAAAGACCTTGATCTCTGAGCAACAGCTGAAACCATCAGTGTTATCAACACTTTTCTCATACCAAATCCATACTGAAACCAAAACACAGCACTGTTCGAGCTACTGAGAAGAAAAATTAACTCTATTCCAGGCGAAACCAGGACAAAGGATTTACATGTAACCAGAGCCAAGCATACAGGGACACCCTTTGTTACATCTAACTACTAAACAATTACTGCATACACAGATAATAGTGTACAATCACCTCCCCTCTCCTCGTTGCTCATCACCCACACAACCCGATGCTATCCTTTTAATATCTTTCTGATTATTAATAAAAAATCATCAAGAAACAATTCAGCAGGATTCCACTGGAATATATTTTCCTGCTTCCTCCTGTAAGAATTTGAAGATCACTCAAGCATTCAGTTCAGGAGGGCTACACTGACTTTGAACTATTACTGTTTCAGAAATCAAGATACCAAGTATTACCAAGGAAATGGATTAAGTATTCTAAGTATATTGGTTTACTACCTTTACCATCCAAAGCTGTAGCTCAAAGGAAAGAAAACAGTTTGAAAAGACTTTGTTTTAAACTCGCCTTGTTTGACATTAATTATACTTCCATCCTTTATTTACTTAAAATCATTATTTGAATAGGTTTTGTATCACTATTTTTGCTTTGTCTTGAAGCCAGTGACAAGCCTATAGATTACCCACATTACCCAAGCTTAGAATTGGTAAATTAATCTTTTGAAATTTCTACAGTCTTTAAAATGTACTGAAAATTAGCTTCAACACTCTTGAGAGTTTCTTGGCCTGCTCTTTTGTAACTCTTCAGGTTCAATGACATTCACTCCAGTGTCCATATGACTGTCTCCAGCCCCTTCTTCTCTAAGTGATTTCACCGGGTAAAGCCGGAGGAACAATGGCCATCTTGTATGGCTGCTGAAAATCAACATCTCTCCAACCTGTACTATGGTATCTGAGCATCTCCGTGGTATCTAAATAGCTATACAACATCAGGTGTTGACTGGAAGACTTCTAAATGTGGCCTTCTCAACCATCGCTCACTTTTACATCAAATCTATTTAATACTAAGTCCCATGACATTCAATTGACATAAGCAATCATGTGCTTGTCCTTGTCCACTGTCCCTTGAAAGTTCTGGGGAGCTGCTTTGGTCCTCAACTAAACGATAGGAGAAAAGAACAGAGCTTTGTCAGAGAAGTTTTTCACAACAGGATGTAAAAAGCATGCCCTTTCTTCCTCTGTACTTTCACAATGCCAATGTATCAAAGCAGCCTTTAGCATGTCTTTCTCTCCTCGGTGAAGAGACTCCAGTCACACCACACCTCTAGAACTTAATTTCACCAGAGTTTTCATGTCTTCTTACTGTGACCTAGTTGGAAATGTGTTTACACAGAAGTGACAGTAACTATATAATAAAATATCCATCTCCTGAGCAGCAAGGGCGATAGTATATGAACTACATTAAGCTTATCTGCAGTGTGTACAGCTTGTCATGATTTACAGCTTCCATCAGAGTCTCTCGGGAAGGCTGCAACTGGTGTGTGCTCCAATCACCAACACAGCCACTTTCTTTTTGTGCAAATTTTCAAGTTAAAATTAGCTAAAGTGTTCTTATAACTTTGAGATTCTTTCAAGATCTGATCCACCATTCTCACCAAAGATCTTGGACTCTCCAACTCAATTCAAGACTAATTCAACAGAGCCCAAAACTGATTGATCAGCAGGAGACCTTCTACAGCTCAATGAGAGTTCACTAGATCACATGAAGAAAACAACACCCTCACAGAAAGTTTTCATTTATGTGGAGTATTTCTTGGACACTAACCTTTAATGGATATCAAATTAATGCCAAGGATAAAAATGGGAGTTTTACTTTTCCAAACATGAAGTAAAATTTCCTCAAAATATACTAATTTGACAGAATTAGTACAAGGTTTGAAAAAAGCACCACGTAGGTTTTCACCAAACATTCCACAAAAACACACCTGTAACTGAAGGAACACCATCTACTATCACTGTATAATAGAACATATATCTCTAATAATACTTTGGTAGAAATCCAATTTTTACACTGGAGTTGCAAGGTATATGCTGCTTCTCTTTTGAAAGACAATTTAGAGAGTAAGTGTGTGACGCAAGCACTTTAAATCCCATGCTTGGTTAGCTTACTTGTAGGTCTAACCAACTCCATGTACTTCCAATACTGAAAAACACTATCTAAAAGATGTCATTTATTTAATTTATTTTTTCCTCAAGAAAATTACTCTGCTAAGTCACTTCACTTATTTTTTTAAAACAAACAGTACAAAGAAACTTTATAAAATCAACATGGAAATCAATGTCCTGAAAATGTTTTTCCTGCTAACATCCTAGTCAAAGAGATTTTTAAGAGCTGTAATACGGTTGCATAATTATAAACCATAAGTGGCATAAAAATTAAATGATAACTCCCAGAAACTAAGAACACAAAAGCACCAGCCAACTTTCTCAAGGGATAATTCTGAAAAATTAAAAAAATTAATGGGTATCCTAATCTGCTACTCCTTACCACAGATTGTTATTTTTCATATCATCTTATGAAAATACTGATAATGGACACACCATTAGACAAAAAGCATTAGCAGAGATGGACTAATAGTATCTTCCAGTATTGCAATTCCCAGACTCCAATCCATAGTTAGTTGTATCAAACTATTTTCCTTTCCTTAATAATTGTTTCTGAAACGTCAATATATGTAAAAAGAAGGCAAAAAGACTCATACCCTTTAATGCAGTAGTCTTCTCTTTTTCATCTGGGCCTCCCTGCTGGAGCTGAGCCATCATTACCCAAACTGTCAACAGATTTAAAATACTGAGGTAAATGTACATTGATCTTCGAAGGACAATCTGAAAATCAACAGGAATTGGAAATTAACTAATTTATTGACTTCTGCTTCAACAGATCTCATTTGCTACTGCTTACATCACAAAATAACAGAACTTGTTCCAAAAGAAAAACTTCCCCGAGTATTATAAAACCCTGTGATATGTAAGGTAAAATTAATTTTTTTTTCTTATCCTTCAAAACTTACACTGGACACTCTAAAGTCTCACCACACTACCCTGGATTAAGATGTTTAACAACAAAGTGTGACACACATGCCAGCACCAAGTTTGGTCAAAGATTCAAGTTCAGAAGAATGAACGCTAACTTCTCCCTAATCCTAAAAGGACACGTAGCTAATAGATATTTCTTTGTGATTCTAATGTAACATCAGTAAATGATAAGCCTTTTGGAGAAGCACCACACTTCTCTGTCCAAAGTAGAACACACAAGAAAAACCAAAACATAATCAACAGAACATCCACAATCTTTAATGATTTTCTTCACTAATTAACTCCACTTTATTGTTCTTACTGTGCTATACAGTTTTGTTTTAGTAAAATTACACGGAGCAGTTTTAAACCACTGTGATTTCTACCACACATTATCACCACTGAAATATTCAGAGTAAATGTCCAGGTACAGAATGAACTTCAATATACTGAAGGTGAGAATTTACTTGCAAAATATTTCTAAATTTCTCCTGTCGCACAGAAGGCAACCCAGACATTCAAATCTGCAATCTCTTTCATCTTGAATCTGACACCAAGTGAGAAAACTACATCACAATCACCACTTCTTCCTTCTCAATAAAAAGACTTCTGTGCATTGAATTCATTTTCCCCTTCATCTTTTTTGGTTCTTTGTTTTATCTGTCAGTCATTAACAATTTGTTTTATTCTTCTCCCCAGTATACTTTATCATAGATGAGTTCACAGGAACTGTATCTCTGTAGCAATTTGTAACTTTCAAACAAAGAGTAATAGGATTCACCGACTGTACTACTGGCTCCCTAATACTTACACCTGTAAGAAAGAACCCCAAATTGGTTTCTTTTAAGTAACAGCAGCTCACTGTAAAGGCAGCAGAAAAAAAATTAAAACCAAAGCATAATAAAGACTATTTTTCTACTGTCTTTAGAGAAAGCCTATTACATGACATTTTCTTGTAGATTAAGGAAAAATACAGCAATAAAGGGGGTGATAGTTATTAACTAAGGAGAGGGTTGGGGGGGTGGGTGTTTTGTTTGTTTTTTTAAGTTGGGGTTCAAGAAAGTTCAATAATCCATTCTACAAATTGGACCTATGGGAGACTGACAGCTTCCTCTGCAGAAGGCTGTTCAGATTAAGCTGATGGGAAATGACAGTACACTGCCAAAATTCTTTTAAAGACACAACTCCACCAGGAAAGCTCTGCTTAGATCGTGTACTTGTTAAATTATGACACAACTCAACATGATTCAGTTAAAATGTGCATCTTTTGGCTAACACTTTAATCATGTTAGCACTCATAACAGAAGTAATCAACAAAAATAACAGCAAAACCTCAGAGACTTTTTTGTATTTTCTAGTGTGTAACATAGTTGATGTAAATATTAAAATGACTCAAATGTCAATTCACACATGTGGATGGTTTTAAAGACTTTTCTCAGATGCTTCCAAATGCTCCACTGACAAAAGATCCCCAAATACAAAATCTTGTCCATCATTAGTTTGTACATTTGCAGCACAAAACCATGTACATTCTAGTAAATCATTTAGAAAAGAAACTAACCTACTCCAGTTGAAATTATTAGAAGCGCTAGAAAATGACAGTGATAGTGCTTTGTGATGGTCCAGATGAAAATTATTCTAGTCATACAAACAGGGTAGTCCTCCCTACACAATATTTGAAAATTCATAACTGGGTGCAGGTAGGTTAATGCGGTTACAAAATACATACAGGTGCTCGAAGACTTGTTATTACCCAAGGGAAGAAACATAAAATTTATATGAACAGATTTACCTTTGTAAACTAACCCTCATGCCCTAATCAGATAAATCAATGTAGAAACCAAGAATCCCTGGCATTCTTGTCTCTACAATGCATACCCTTCTTCCTTTAACAGATGAAGACCCTGCCACTCACAAAACAGTAGATAACAGGTTCTCTTGCCAAGCGGGAAGCACCAAAATAAATAAATAAATTGCAATTTAGCTTTGAGAGAGAGAATTTCCCGTTCCTTTTGACAAAGTAAAAAAAACTGTTACAGCAGCCACTGGAGGGAGGACTTGATATTAGAATGAGGATGAAACAAGCACACAGTATTTTATGCATTGTTTGTGTGAACACAGCATTTTGTTGAATCCCTCACTGATATTTGTTGAAATGACAAACAGAAGAAATTAGATGAGAGGGTTGGATTTCCTTTCCTTGACAGACAGGTGTCGAATCAACTATAGGCTGGTGGTGCAGAAATGAACAGTGGGAAAATTATAAAGCTCTCTGAATGGTTGCTTATAGGCAAATGCAGGAATTGCAGTTTATTCTAGGCATGAGTTTCAATCCCCAGTGATCTGCAGTGGCGTACACAGACCACTCCACATAATTCACAAATACCATCATTAAGTTTCCTGTAATAAATATAGATTATTTAAAATGTGTTGTTCTGTACAATTACTAAGATGATTCTTTCAAAAACATCTCTTCTGTGATTGTTTTTTTCATTAGCTACAGCAAGCCTACTCCCTGAAAACCAAGTTACTATTTCACCTGAAGAAATAGTTACAGTAAGTAAATTTATTGCCAAGAGAATGTATATTTATTTGTATGTATCTTGCTTTCCCATGCAAACTTAAGTATTCTGTCACAAAATATCTTATGCATATTCTGTGCCTCTTCAACTCAATGCCCAACAATGCCTAAAATAATTTGACAGCAGAAATACTCTGTTTTCATGGTTTCACATGAGACAACAAGGCTGCATTTTCATCATACCCCTATTAAGGCAGTGTTCACAAACAAATGGTCATTAAATAAAAACAAAACCAGAACACCTACCCCCCCAAAAAAAACCCAAACTAATAATCAAACGTAGCAGAGCTCTGCACACTTAAGGGAATATACATACATATTTCATGTTCTTGTCTGTAAAGCAGCACTGTAAGTTTGGACCACCGAACTTGTGATCATGTAACAGTGCTAGTCTTCAAATCAGACTAGATATCACATCATATATTCCAGCTCTGAAACAAATGCACAAATACAAAGATTTCTACAGACTTCAATGTGTAAATGCAGCTAGAAATGTAGGAAAAAAATGTAGTATATAGATTTTGCTCTACATTAGCAATACCTGAAATTAAGTTAATGCCACAGATGTTCCAAATAAATGCTATAAATAATTGTAGTGCTAACCCACCACAAGTGAGACATAAGAAGAAAACACACAAGTATTTTCAAACAGCTCAAGTCCATCAAGTTTATCTGGACACAACCTGAACAGGAGTCATCAGAATGCTTCTTTGTACTACACTGCTGTATTAGAATACAGTTGAATTAGAGTCTTCTTCTCCAAAGACTGACATCCCAAGCAAGCTAGGGACAAGTATGGGTTAGATTTGTGCAATGTGGCTGGTGACTAAGACCCATTTTTCCTTCAGAGATGGCTGGGTGACAGTTTGGCGCTAGTCTCTTCTCTCTATTGGCTCAACAGAGCAAAAAATACAAACTTTAATCTTAGTATTTTCTGTCTAATTAGATTTTATCTACTCCTGCTTTTAGGGCACTACAGATGACATCAGTAACAACTGCTACAATTAAGTTTGTACTTCACTTTCTTTCACTTATAAGACCCTATTTTCAACTGCTTATACATTTGCCAAACTTCAGCTCCGAAAGCCAATTATTTCCAGTCTGCTTTGGACTAAATGGTTTTGAAAAAGTTCAGCTAAAATATCTACCTCTTGCATAAGAAGGTTCAGAGACAGTATCTTCTGCTCAGTTCTGCTGATGTTAATGAGCAGCTACAGCATCTCCATGTTGCAGAGATCAGAAATTTAGCCAGAGGATCAGCTTAGCAGTGTCTGCCTCCTGCCATTACCCTTAAAGCCTGCCCAGATCTGCTCGAGTAAAAATTGCTTTTTGCACACATTTAATATAGGTTTATTAAGACTTATCAGAATTTCCAGAAAATGTACCTATTTGCCTAGAGCATGCTCCATACAGCTGCAAAAAGCCAGAGGGAAGATGCACAGGAGGGGAGTAATAAATGCTGGAAGAGCAGGATCTTTAACCACTAGAATACAAAGAAACTGGCAAGGATCCCAAAGTCCCTGAATCTCAGTACATCTTCACATTCTACCAAACGGTGGTGGAACCTGCTGATAAAGTACATGACTGCAGCCGACACTAAAGGTTGATTTATTTGCACAGCAGCTACTTTCCTGTGTTATTTACCCCGTAAGCTCAAAAAGCAGGGGACTACGAGCTATGTGCATTAGTGTCCCAACCATGTCAGCAACTCAGTTGTTTACACAAGGCAGAGTCAACACGATTCCATTTAATTATTTCAGTTTAACTTTCCTGAAATGCTGGAAGTGACCTTCATCAACATATGCATGTAAACATGATCAAATAAACATGTCAAAATAATACAAAAAGAGGCAGCACAACCTCAACACAGCCTCTGGGAGGTTTACAGCATGATTGATGATATCAACCAAAGACAAAGTTCAAAATGATCATCAAGAATTCTTCTGTAGTAGCAACAGCTTTAAATAAACGTATTGAGTTTAGCTGGGATAGAGTTAATTTCTTCATAGTAGCTAGTATGGAGCTTCGGATTTGTGCTGGAAACAGTGCTGATGACACAGGGGTGGTTTCGTTACTGCTGAGCAGTGCTCACGCAGAGCCAAGGCCTTTTCTGCCCCTCAGCCCCCCCGCGAGTGGCCGGGGGTGCACAAGGAGTTGGGGGGGGACACAGCCGGGAGAGCTGCCCCAGGGATATTCCACACCATATGGCCTCACGCTCAGCAGACAGAGCTGGGGAAGAAGAAGGAAGGGGGGACGTTCGGAGTGACGGCGTTTCTCTTCCCGAGTCACCGTTATGCGCGATGGAGCCCGGCTGGCCTGGGGATGGGCGAGCACATGCAATTCCTTATTTTGCTTTGCTTGCGTGCACAGCTTTTGCTTTCCCTATTGAACTGTCTTTATCTCAGCCCTTGAGTTTTTTCACTTTCACCCTTCCGATTCTCCTCCCCAGCCCACTGTGGGGAGAGAGAGTGAGCAGCTGGAGGAGGGTCTGGCTGCCTACAGGGACTAAACCACAACAGTGCACAATGCAACACTCTCTTGAATATGCAGAATAACAATAATTAAGTGTATGGAGAACCCTACTTCTGAAAAGGCAGAAGGACTGTTATCTAACAAATCAGGCAAGTGACTCTGCGGACAGAAAAACTGATCCTGCAGTGAAGGCAGGAGAACACTGCCTGGGAGAACTGTGTTCACAGGAACAATCTGCAAGTGTTCTCATGGACTATTCAGCTCCTCAAAATCAAAATGTTCTCAGAGAACCTCTTTTTCTGTATTTCTCATCTTCTGGGCATTCAGTCTGAGTGATTTCCTTCAACGCTCAGAACTATGGACCACTGGACTCCTGTTTTAAGATGAACTTTGAAGAACCTTCCCTAGCTTTCCCAATGCCAGTACCCATGATGAGCAAGACATTAATTTTAAGATGCCTTTCACCACCACCTTCATCTAAAAGACCAGTAAGAATCCTCCAAAAGCAGCAGATGCTAGAGATAATTCAAGGAATTAACGTTTATGAAGAACTAACACTCTGCAACTGAAGCCTCAGAAAAAGCCCATGTAACGTGTAATAATGATACATTCAGTGCACAGTTTGTATTGTGTTGTTCCATTAGTGCATGGGGCTACATCTCAGTTGATGAGAACACAAATTTTGAAGCAATATAATTATTTGGAAAACAGTTGTGTGAAATGCTCTTTAATTACAGAATCAGATTTTCCTGCCAGTGTACGTTGCAAGGATGAGTCACAAGGACTTGGCACAATATTACTTCATAATATACCTGAAATTGCCCTGTGATAGTTTATTTGAAAAAACTGTTTTGGAGGAGATTTTAAGATGATTGCAGTAGACTGTTCGTTTTAACGGGATTCTGACTTGAAAGATGGGGTGGAGAAGACTGACTCTCAATAGCATCATCTGTGTACATACTAAGCAGTTACAGGACAAAGCCAGAATTTTTAATCTTTTTTTTAATATCTTCTCTCAAGCAATCCCATGGGTCAACTAGGAGAGAAAAAGGCCTCTGAACACGGAAAAACTCGAAGACTATTAAAAGAGCCTTCTCTTAGGAGAGACACCAAAGTAATTTGCAGGACAGCCACAGAAGAAGAGAGAAAGAGAGAGACTGGAAAACTCTAGGGAAATGATTTCTGCTTAGGCTACCATCAAAAGCTGCTAAAAAACCCTAGACATATGCATATGTGTTTAGTACTTTAAAATCACTTTTTTTCTCTCCCCCTTTGCTCTTAAGTACTAGTGCGACTTTCAGAAGGGCTGTCTGCCATTAACTGAAGACTCCTGAAAGAAGACAGACAAATCAGCTGCAAATGCAGTGAGTCCAGGTCTGTAGCCCAGATCCTCATACACAGAGAGGTATTTCTAATTCTACTGCAGACTCCGTGCTGAGGAGGTGCACAGAAAGAGACTATGGAAGGGTAAGAAGTGCACCCAGCTTTCTGCAACATACCTGTTTCCTCCAACACCTCCCAGAATGTGCACATGCAAAGAATAAATATCACCACCCCACTTGGCTACTCTGCTTCTAGCACAGATACTCTGGTGACACAGAAATATCCAAAATAGATGGATTCTACGTGGAATCAAATCATGCACAACTGAAATGAGCAAGCAGGGGCACTGAAGTCACCAGTTCATCAAAATACCCCAAATTCCCACAGTGTACATACCTCCTCTTTGCGGGAGTGTCCACCTCAGGAAATCTGCCTTTACAGCTCTGCTCCCAGCTTTTCCTGCTGTAGGACACCCATCTTTAATTTTATAATTTCTCCCAGCTTTACTAATATAGTATCTCAAATGTCTTTGCTCTGCCCTCTACCTGAGAGGCAGTTTACGTAATCTGGCCAGCTGAACCAAGAAGTTTAGAAGCTTCATCTCAACTATCTGGTAGGCAAAGCAAATGGCCCTGTGAAACACATGCAGTCCACAGATTTACTGCTGCTGGATTGTCATAAAGCAGCACTACATTATTTTTTTATATATATATATATATATATATATAAACAAAGTGAATAATGTAAGTACACTATCCTTTTAGCTCAATGTTTAAATTTTGATCTTAAAATTCTGACTGCATCACGCTTGTGTTTTTGATTTTTTCACATAGTAGATCTTCCTTTACTTTCTATTACAAAACAATAAAAAGAACAAAGATAAAAAAGCAAGGCAAATAAATTTCATTTTCCTTACTGGTTCAGCTTTAAAAATTTAAAATCTAATATCTGTATTTAAAATATTCCATTAATTGCCTAAGTCAGTAACTGTAATCAGACTGTAGACGGCTCTGCTACTGCCCAATCTACAACCTAGCTATCTCTGCCCAGAGCCATGACTGCCAACAGCTCTAGCCATGGCATCCTAGGGCAGCCTAGGTTGGAAAAGATCTCTGGAAGCGATCTGGTCTTGAACCTTCTGTCAGAACTTACTTGATTAGGCCTTACAGGGACTTGTATCAGGTAAGTCGAGATGCTGCCAAGATGAGCCTTCAATACTTCCAGTCAGGGAGATTCCACCACGCCTTTGAGGAACTTACTCCAGTGTTCAATATTGCCAACAGATTTTCTTTTTCTTATACCCAGATGAAATTTATCCTCCCACCATGCACCCTTGTGAAGAGAAAACAACTCCTCCTCCATAACTACTTTCTAGGTATTGGATGACTAATGAAATTTCTCCAAGCCTTCTCTCCTCTACAAACTTCCCTGAACCGTTCTCCAAATGTCAAGTTCCCCAACGTGCTAATCATCCTTGTAGCATACTAATCATCCTGGTGGCCACCCGCTGGACCTCCTCCAAGTTTGCAATGTCTCTCTTGAAATCAGGGGACAAACCAGAGACAGCACCCTAGGTACGCTCGTACCAATAGAGCGGAGGACTCCGTTGGCCTTCGTGCTCACACAGGCACTGTTCAGCTTGCCATCCAACAGCATCTCCACCTCCTTTTTAGTAGAGCTACACCCCAGCCAGCTATACCCCAGCCTGCACTGCTGTTTGGGAATTATACCTTTGTCAATGCACAACTTTGCACGTATCTTTGTCATAACTTAGGCAATTCCTCCCGGCCCAGTCTTCCACCCTGCACGACAGATGAGGGATTACTGCTGTGTACAAATACAGATGATAATTATGACAATGAATCTGGCAGTTTCATTTGTCCCTGTGATTTGAACTCCAGAAGAAAAAACTGGGGAACAACTGTTCTCTTTTTATTCTGGATCCTTTTGCCATATTGATAGCTTTTATTTGCCATGCTATTAAGCAAAGTTACTGAAACACAGTCCTTGAAAAAATTAAATTCTACCTGTTACATGAACTACTTCAATGAGGTTGAACGGATGTATGAAACGGTTTGGTTTAGCCTCAAGCCTAAACACTCTGTCCTAGTAGTAACCACTCCAAGACAAGGGCTAAAGAAACTTCATCAATCATTCTAAACAATCTTGTAAAACTCTCTATTTTGTGGAAAACATTGCATTTCCCACCACTTTGAATAAATACCTACTAAGGAGGAGAACCATCTTAAATAGGTGCAGAATATGTGACAGAGCAGAGTTCAGCCAAGTATTGCCAGGCTCAAAGGTGCAGATGAAAGCAGCAGATGACTAGAAAGAAAAAGACTGGAGATGCAACTCAGTTTGACAAAAAAAAGCATCATGAAAAATTAATGATTTTTGCTTGGAAGGTTCACACTTCCAGGCCAGACAGGCCCACAAAATTGATTAGAATTACTCCCTGTTTATCAGAGGCCTTTTATTTCCTTCAGCTAACAAATTCTGAGACCAGTAACCTGTGCTTAACCACAGCAGTTCTTCCAGAAAGGCATCCACTCCCAAATTCAAGTTACTAAGAGCTAAAGAGTCCATCTCTTGCTGTGATAGTCTGAAAGGCTAGTCACTGTCTTTCGTACTTCATTTCCAGTTTGAATTACTCTGGCTTCAGGTTTCAGGCACTAGTTACTACTCTGCCTTTGTATGTTAAGTTTTGTCTCTCTACGTTCCCCTTACTTGATTAGATCCTGCAGTCAAGTTCTTTGTCCTGGTAAACGAAACAAGCTTAGCAGAGTCTCTTTCTATGAAATTTTGATTCTGACTCAAAGTAATTTTTTCCAGTTTCTCTGTCCCCTTCCATTTTTAAGTCCCAACTGAAAGCATTATGCAAGCCAAACTCCACAGGACAAACACCTCTTGAGTGGCAGCTTCCCAGGGAAGTTCCCCATTTTTCCTGATTACCTTGTTTCAGTTCTGAAAACCTGACCTGCTTTTTTAATTTAGTTTTTTAGACTGTAAACCTAAATTGCTAAATAACTGGGTAATACCAAATAGATTCTTCACTATTTTTTTACTGATCATGGGTTTAAACCAAATGTTACCAGTAATGATTTAACATTATTTCCCAAGATCACTCCTAGTATTTATGAAAGACTACCACTCCTAAAAACTGTTACTTAAAACTTTTTCAGAAAGACATTAAGTGCCTCGTGACGTGGCTATTTTACTGATAGTAAGCAGTCTTGAAGTTTGAATGAGAGTTATCTTCTCCCTTTACAAAATCTTAAATCTATTATACTGAAGCAGTAGCTGTAATCAAGCAAACTCGATTATCTGAACAGTTTATTCTGTCATTTAATTATTTATTAACAGACTTTTCCATTAGATCCCCTTATTTTACCCAAGCTGTGACAGTCAGCTGAACTTTTATTGTCTGGATGAACCATTATCTTCTACCAAGTACTGACACACCATCAGCACTTTTCTCATCTTCTAGGATTTCCTTATCATTCCAAATATTATTTAAAATGAGTAACAAAGGACTTCTCTTAAAACCTCTTTTATAACTCTTTGGGTTAACATTAATAAATAATCACTCTCAGAAAAGACAATGACTAATCATTAAGTTACAGGAAGTAGTGGACTTCATAACTCTTCCAGGCTGCAACAAGATGCCTTTTTAGAAGGAATGCTGCTGTTAAAAACAGCTCATTGATTTGAATAGCATGGTAGCTGAAAAATGTAACAGCTACAACAGCGTTTATTGATAAAAGAACAGTAATTACAGGACGAGGGTAAACAATCCATTGCGTTATTCTACCTTCACATCACCTTATGATCAGATCGGTAATGTAAAACCCTAAAAAGTCATGTAAACAAAACACCTGTGTACTAAGGCATGTCCATGTTAAAGTTCTTATTTTTATGTCAACCTCTACAGCAGCTGATCATACTGCTTCCCAAGACTGCATGAAAATTAACACAAGAAAAGCGGAGATACGTTATACAGTGTGTCGCATGGAAAAAATATGAACCAGCATCAGCCTCACTGAATGCAACAAGAGACTCCTGAAAAGCACATTATAGGCATTATAAACATTATCTCACATAACTGATAGCTTTCAATAAAATCCGCACTAAAGTAGCACCACCTTTAAAGTATTCTTACATAAACAAGAATTCTTTTTTTTTTTAATTAAATGAAAGCTGTACCAAGCATTATAAGGTCACATTAGCAGTATAAACACAGGACAAAATGAATCTGCAATGAAAAATACCTCGTCAACTACCAAGAACACCACAGGAAAAAAACATTGCAAGAATCTATCCACATGATAACGTAGCCAACCCTCCAATCCTTTATGTTTTTAACCTACTCCAGAATGAAAGCAGAAGACACATTTCAGTTACAACAGCTGAAAGATGTGAGGTAGTCTGAAGAAGCAAAAACCTTTTGTCCTAAATCCCTTGTGCTTGAGAAGGAGGAAAAAAGAAGAGAAAGAAAATCTTAGAGAAACCAAAATTTTCAGACTCTCCATGCTCTGTTACTAAATTCTACTGTAAACCATGAAAAAGGATACAGAAAAAAAAGCCAAGAAAATGAGGGTGAAAAGCAGATGGAAAGCAATTTTTCAAAAAAACCCCCAAACCTTGTTAATAAAAGATCAGCAACGCTGACAAAATATATACTTTCTTGACATAAATGAATTTTAGCAGACTTGGTACAAATCTGGAAGGTGCCACAAAAAAAAATCTGATAAAGATTAAAAAAAAAATGGGGAGTGGGCAGAGGACAGAGCATTGTCCTTGGAGGCATTCAGAACCAAAAGCACCTAAAAACTTAAGCAGCACAAACTCCACATCCAAAATTATCTGTAATTAGGATTTAAGTGCTTTAAAACCAAGCCGAGTATAGCAGAGAAATATTAGTCTTATATTCCCGGTAAAATGTGTCTTAACTAGCCAGGTGTTTAACTACCGTGAGAATTAGGGATAAGCTTCAAACTACATGGAAAGCAACTACCAAAATAAGTCTATACCTAAAAATTACTCAACTTCAAAATATTTCTCAATCTTGCAAGAATCAGCTGAAGCAAATTTCTCCATTCCAATGGATACGCTTTTTGTGCTACTGTTTCTGAAACTTCACAAAACATAACGAATATTATTTCAAGCTACTGAAGTTTGGAAAGGGAAAAACCCATGTTTTAGAAGAAAGTAGGAAATATTTTCTAGACCACATATCTGATGTTGCTCAAAAATTTAAAATGAGACCTGAAGAAAGAAATTAGTGAAGAAGACCCTGGCAATGACATCCTGCTTGAGGAAAAGCCTGTAGGTTGAGGGGTGTGATCCCTCTCCTCTACTCTGCACACCTGGAGTGCTGTGTCCAGTTCCAGGCTCCCCAGTACAACAGACATGGACACACTGGAGCGAGAGCAGCAAAGGGTTGCAAAGACATTTAAGGGCCTGGAGCATCTGATGTCCGAGGAGACACATGTTCAGCCTGGAGAAGAGAAGACTCAGGGTGGGGTGGGGGGGAGCCTTATCAATGGCAATTAAATGCCTGATGAGGAGAGGAAAGACCACTGAGCCAAGAGTCCTCTCAGCGGTGCCCAGTGAGAAGGCAACAGGCAATGGGCACAAACTGGATGTTTGAACACAACTCTTGAGCATAACCCCTTACTCTAAGGGTGATCAAACACTGGAACAGGCACACCACGAGGTTACAGAGTCTCTGACCCTGGAGATATTCAAAACTTAGTGAACACGGCCATGAGTAATCTGCTCCAGGTGACCCTGCTCTGGGCACTGGGTTGGACTAGGCAATCTCCAGAGGTCCTTGCCAACCTCAACCACTCTGTCGTTCTTTGAAGGTAAGAAAAATTAAAAGTGCACAACGGATGAATACGCAAAAAGTATGTGTGTGTGTGTGTACTTACACGTATCTTAGTTACCTCCCACAATAGCAATGAACAGCTTCTAACAAGGGATGTAAGAATCATTATGAACAGCATGTGGTTGAGCAAGAATTAAGAGCTTGTGGTCCCAGGGGTTTCAGTTTTGGTTTAGGAATTTATTTCTGATTCTGATTCTTCAATGTGTGTGAACCAGCCAAAATTTATTATCATGAAACTGTCAAAAGCATCAGGGTCACAGCCATGACAAATCTGTGAAAGCTGAAAACACTGCATATTACTCATTCTACTGGCAACAAATCTTTTAAGTGCATTAGAACACCTTCAAGCTGGTTAAAATAATCTTGCAGATGAATAAAACCTTAAGAAGTGTCCATATCATGTTTCTATAGATGAGAGCATATGCTTAATCTGTGTGTCTTCCTTACTCAAAGCACTATAAAAACATTGTCAAGTCTACAGGTATCAGGAAATAACAAAATTAAGGTTACCTGCACAAACTTAGTTTGGCAGCCATGCACTAAACTCCAGTCTTATACAAAAAACAATGTGGAGAAAATAAAAATGAGGAAAGAAGTCAGCTCATTCTCTCCTACTTCTCTAAGTTAGTGTTAACTATATCTAAGTTTCTGTCCAGTGTGGTCTTACCTTAATTCTTTTCAAAAAAATACCCATAATGAACACTGCACAAGCTCCCTGAAGATAAGCTCATGTTGTTAGCTAAGCTCACGCTTGAACCTCTTCTTGTGTCCCAATGGACACCCAAACCATCAGACCTTTTGCTGTACTTCCGCCAACTGCGGTTGACATCCCTGAGGAACGGAAGGCAAGAGGAAACCTCCCCCACCAAAGCTGAAGTTCTCTCCATGCAAGGTGGATGGTAGTGCACACTCTCCAGCAATGACAGAGAAACCACTTCCCCCAGTATTACCGACAACAAAACCACCCTGTTTGACATAGTATGAGTATTTTGGCTATAAACAGAAATCTGTTCCAATGTCAAACTACCCTTTTCAGCAGAGTATTTTTCCTAACTCTTGCCAGAGCCCTTCACTTCCTGACACTTAGGAAGTTTACGCCCTTTCTCTTTGCAGCAACCCTTCCCATACCTGGAGGCTGCTTTCACGTCTGTCTTGGTCCCCTCTCATCTGAGCAAACTACTCTCTCTGCCTTTCCACATCACACTTTTTTATTCCAGACTTCTGAAGATTCTTGTTGCTTTCCCCTGGAAGACTCTCCCATGGGGTCAAACCATTTCTTAAATGTGATGCCCAAAACTGATGAAGCCCAAGCAATGTGGAGTAGAGTGAAATTATGTGACATGTTTAAATATGCCCCTTCTAACTATACATCCCAGAAGAATGATTACCCATATTGCAACAGCACAGTGCTACTGACGCATGTTCAGACTATGATTCACCTAAAAAATCTGGGATTATTTTTTCTAGAATTATTGCTAGTTTGTACTTATGTAGGGAACTATCTAATCTAAGCACAGTACTTTGCATTTGTCCTTTTAAACAGTATTATTTCTTTTATGTTGTTTCTCTAATTTCTCTAAGTCATGTGAAATTTTAAATTTATTCTTCAAAAAACTTGAATCCTCTCCCAGCCTTGTACTCTCTGTCAAATTAACGATGCACTTTTTATACCATCATCATCAAAGTCATTAACAAAATGAAGGTGTGATGGGTTGACCCTGGCTGGATGCCATGCGCCCACCAAAGCCGCTCTATCACTCTCCTGAGCTCAGGGGGGAGAGAAAATACAACGAAAGGCTCGTGGGTCGAGATAAGGACAGGGAGGGATCACTCACCAATTACCATCATAGGCAAACCAGACTTGACTTGGGGAAATGAGTTTAATTTACCACCAATCAAATCAGAGTAGGGTAATGAGAAATAAACCCAAGTTTTAAAATGCCTCCCCCCACCCCTCCCTTCTTCCCGGGCTCAGCTTTGCTCCCAATTCCTCTCCCTGCTCTGCCCCAGCACGCAGGGGGATGGGGATGGGGGTTGTGGTCAGTTCCTCACCCGTTGTCTCTGCCGCTCCTTCCTCCTCAGGGGAGGACTCCTCACACTCCTCCCCTGCTCCAGCGTGGGCTCCCTCCCACAGCAGACAGTTCTGCATGAACTTCTCCCCCGTGAGTCCTTCCCACGGGCTGCAGCTCCATGAACTCCAGTGTGGGTCCTCTGTGGGGCCACAGCTCCTGCCAGGACCCTGCTCCAGCGCGGGCTTCCCACGGGGTCACAGCCTCCTTGGGCACATCCCCTGCTCTGGCGTGGGCCTCCCTGGGTGCAGGGCACAGCTGCCTCACCGTGGTCTTCCCCACGGGCTGCAGGGGAGTCTCTGCTGGGGCGCCTGCTGCACCTCCTCCCCCTCCTTCCTCCGTGCCCCTGGTGTCTGCACAGGGGTTTCTCTCGCCTCTTCTCACTCCTCTCTGCGGCTGCTGCTGCTCAGTTTTCCCCCTTCTCAGACCCGTTACCCAGAGGCGCTGCCACCGTGGCTGATGGGCTGGGCCTTGGCCAGCGGTGGGTCTGTCTCGGCGCCGGCTGGCGTTGGCTCTGCGGGACATGGGGAAGCTTCCAGCAGCTTCTCACAGAAGCCACCCCTGTAGCCCCGCCACTACCAAACCCTTGCCATGCAAACCCCATACAGAAGACATAATCAGATCTGTTTTTTTCCACTGCATTTCTGCCTTTGTCAATGCACAGAATGAAGGTGCTCACTTGGTAAGGAGTTATTCAGTTTTTTGTCTGACCCTCCTCTCTTGAGCCTTAAGTATGAACCTAATGTTTCTGCCATCCTCAGTTCCTCCTCCCCCACATCTAAGTGCCTCTCAATCATCCTCTCCTATTTCTCTCACAAGCTCCCAGTCCCACTTGGCTTCATTCCACCCTGAAGGCTTCTAGTGCCATCCCACCCCCTCCCCAAGGCGTCCTCATTCGTCCTTTCATTTCAAGTGCTTTCACAGAGATACTGCCAACTCAATTCCTCCTTCCAAACTTCCCCGCGTCCACTCTACTCCAGTCCCCTGGTTTCATTCATCCAGCCATAACAGAACGAGCACAGCAATAACAAAGCCACTGAGTATTTTCCTCAGACCAAAGTCCCCGATGTCCACTTCTCCTGGTCACCCTCACCACAGCGATCACAGGTGGAACAAGCACACTTGGTTGTTCTGTGGTGCTGGTAGACATGTCCAAACAACAAAAAGGGCACAGCACGTCCTGTACAGGTAGGATCACTGGAGAGTTTTACATAATAAAACCGAAGTTGATACCTGACACAAAAGTAGGCCTTGCCAAATATCGTGTTTCCAATCCAAAACGCAGAGGCACTGCACCACAGCATCATGTATACTGGAAGGGACCTTTGGAGGTCCCCTTGTCCAATCTGAAAAAGCAGGTTTTACCAGAACAGCTGGCTTCGGTACTTGTCCAGAGAAGTTCTGAACACGTGCAATTCCACAACTTCTCTGGGCCCCATCCCCATGGTCAATCACCCTCACGGTAAATTTTTATAGGGGGTTATATCTACCAGCATTTCCCATAAAGTAAAACATTAAAATGTATTTATCTGCTATCCTATACTGCTATAGAACAGCAGATAAATGCAATTTAGAACAAGCACACAAAGAAAAAATACTGTGTTATCTATACCATGGTCCTGTTCTGGAAAGCTGGATAGTTTAACACCAGCACACACATAAAGCTTTCTTATGTTGCTGTTAGTAGTAGTACTCTTTAAAGACTGTCATTCCCAGGAATTTTCTAAACAATGTTCTGTTAAATGTTTCCGCTGGACATCACTGGGGAGGCAAAATCTGAGCTTCTCAAAGGAATGTGCTACTAGCTTTGAAAAATTCAATTTTTGTCTGATACAAACAAGGTAATCTCTCTCATCCCAAGAAAATGAAGGTATGGGTTGCTATAATTAAAGAACTGGACTTCACACCTCAGCGTATTTCTATTCCTCCCCTCCTCCCTTGACCAACTATCTCACACAGGCAGGAATTCAAACCTGGTTATTTTGGTGTGGTCCTCTCAACGATTACTCCTTAGGGAGTTATCCTGATTTTTATGACTACTTAAATATTCACCAGAAAGAAAGACAAGGAGAACAGAACTAACAGAACAAAGAATGAAAAGACAAAAATTTTAAAAAAATCTTTTAATTGCCCACAGAATGATGTTGGGAAGATAATGAGCAAGAACTTAAAGCACTCCTGCAGGAACATACGTTCAACCTATCTGATATTAGTGAAGTTGGTGGGATGATTCACATGAATGTAATGCTAGAAATCAAGATATAACCTCTTTAGAAAGAGCAACAATGGAGAACAAATGGCACTGTGTGCCAAAAATGTCATTGTCTGTTTCTGAGTCACTGACAACAGAAAATCATGTCTTAAGAAATAAAGTACAAGTCAGGATACTAGCTGGGGCTTGCTACAGATACGAAATCTCACATAGCATGGTGCTTAAGCATCTATTGCATCTTGTTGGAAATAAAAGTTTCATTATCACAGTGGACATAACACCGAGTGAGATAACCTGGAGCTTTCATGCTGCCATTATCAGAACATGCTTGAAATTTCTAAAAATTGAGGACAATTTCTTATGCTGAGAAATGTTAAATCCAACTCAAGGGAAAGCTGTGTTCGACTTCATCCGGACAGATAACAAGTACCCCACTGTGTCACAGAGAACAAATAGAGAACAAAGACCGTTCCTGCCCCCAGGTCTTAGAATCAAAGGACATATTCCCAAACATATCTTTGCAAAACGACTTAAGCGGTCCCACCCCCTGCCCACGCTACCCCCTTAGCTGTGCTGACAGAACTGTTTGTAGCAATGCACAGTGAACCGGTTCAGGGAATCAGATCTGAGTTAAACCAGAACAGGGACCTGATCTGAGTCAAAACCACCTACCTTTCTTCCCTCACCCCCCCTCCTTTTTTTTAAGAGCATACTTTTAACTTATCAATTCTCAGATTCGGTTCATTACCTGGTGCAACGGAGGTGACAGAACAAGGCAGGAACATACAGCTGCCGCCTGGAAACTTTTTAGCCTGATTTGCCCACACGGGCAAGAAAGAAATACAGACAAAGCAAAAGGAGGACTCAATAAATGATCATTGTGATAGAAAATAGTTTATTCTTCTAAATTTCAAACTTTGCTATTCCAAAATACAAACATTTAAAATAAAGTATCATGAAACCTCTCCTGATTTTTGACTTATTGACTGGCACATCTCAAACACGAGTTTGCATTTATAACAGCTTTGATTTTGATGGCTCTGCTTGCTCCGAAATATTTCTCCTTGATGTGGAGGTGGGCAGCTATGTTAACACAGCCTTGCAGCTTGGGAGTTATCAATATACAGATACACAATTCCCAGTCGTTCAGATTTTATTTCACAAGATTTAATCGTATGCTTCAGTGGGGAGATACTCTTTCACTACACGGACTATTATTCTTCAAGAGAGATACAGACTGTGTGCATGAGCACACCTACTTATTCTTCATTTCACCGTATTTCCATAATGCCTTTATATAATGGCTCTTTCACTACCAAGTCTTCCTGTTAACATATTTCTCCTTTGAAAATACTTCCAGTTTTGTTTTTGACTGTGGTGCCTGTTTTTATTTAAATTCAGTCCACTTACCCAACATCTTATTTCTTAACATGGGTTTATAACACACATGTTCTGCAAGAGGAATTACGTGCTCATTTGTCAGAAAAAAAGCTGGATGCTTTCAAGGTTGGTTGGTTATACTCTAGTGCTTACGACAAGAAGGAAGAAAGCAAAGAAAGAATAGGGTTTAGCATCTTCTCCAGTTAAACAAGACCAAGATTTGCATGTATTATACACTAATGGTGCTATGCATAAATATGACATTTACTCAAACGTGCAGCATTTCGAGGCTTTGTGGAGCCTGGCTTGCAAAACCCTAAAAGAAACAATAACCACTATGTTATCTGTTCGGCTTGGTCTTTGATGCAACGTTCAAGAGAACCTGGAGTGTACCTAGCATGCTGACAACAAGATCCACCAGAACTGCCTTGTCCGTCTTCTCAGACAAGCAGTTATTAATCTAAAAACCAAGACCGTTTTCCTTTGAGCACAGAGGTATACAGTGGCTGCAGGTACAACCGAGCTACTAATTCACAGCATGTAGCAGAAATAAACCAAGAATGAGGTCCACTATGCCTGTTCCTAAGCCAAAATATACTTCAGTTAAGGGATGACGAGAAACAGGAGAACCCGTTTTTCCCCTGTCCCACCCGGAGCTTTCGTCATGCAAGCTGCATAAAGCTGACACGGTGAAGAAAGCTCAGTAGGCCAGCAGAGTATGTACATTGCAGCTGAAATGTCCAGAGAATTCAAAACAAATATCTTAAAAGATTTAATTGCAAATGGAAAATGGCAACTTTATGAAGCTTATAATTCAGACAAATCCAGACTGGCTGTCTTGGGAAATAGTTCACAATTTCCAAAGCTATCTTCCTATTAAATTTCATATTTCTTATCTACATCTTGGAGATGCCTAGGGGTACTTAAGAGTAATCAAGAATATTTTCAATACAGTCAAAAACATTTTTCAGTATGTCCCTCTCAAAAAAAAATTAGCTTAAACTTTGCCTTGAAATTGGCAGTAAACAGGAAAACATCCTTATTAACAACTGATAATAAAGAAAACAAACCACAGAAACTTGAACAATGTAGTATGATGGGCCTGACTCAATGCACAAGCATCAAGAAACATAAACACTAACGTTCAGTATCACTGGTGCTTCGGGTATGGATCTGCTTCCAGTCAACACTGGAATTGGCTAATTTGCAGGCCAACTGACAAGAGGTCAGCCAATTCTTATTTTCACCACCATCTCTCTTTCTAGACATACGATAAAGAACATTTTCTTACATTTGCCTGCCTGAGAAAAAAAAACTGTTTGCTGACAGAAGAGTTTCCTAAATTTAACACCATAGTAAATATATTGCTTGAGCTAATATGATAGTTGCTAAAACAATACTTATTTCAGGTGGGTATTAAAAATCAATACTTCCAAGAGTCAAATGTCTGTATAGCAGGCTTAGCACAGACTGGTGCCCTTCAATTTCTGCTGGGCAATAGGAAGCTGGAAGAATAGAGAAGCTACAGTAACTGTAAAGCAGAAACACCTAAAATTAGCCTCTACGTGGTTCATCCTTCTGGATACCCGCTCAAGAGAATACAAACTGCAGTACCAGAGAGGTTCCCTCAAGCTGGAAGTTGATACTCTGCAGGAGAGTGCAACAGGAATAAAAGCAGTTACATGAAGACTGCACCAGCTCACAGCGCAGGACACCATCCTCACCAGCAGTATCATTAATAATTAACTCACAGGAGCAGACTGCTCAGGAAACGGGTAGAAGGGCTTTCACCACAGTCAGTTCAAGGACAAGGTGACTCAGGCCGCGCTGAAGCCCAGATACAAGACTTTCAGCCCCTCCTCTCCACTCCCAGCCACCATCCCACATCCCTTCTGATGATAGCACTCGTGCTAGAGAGCGAGCTGATGCAACGAGAAAGGAGCATTTTACATCTCTCGCCCTGGATCAGCTTCCTCACCTGGCTCACTATGCAGCTAGCCTGTCCATCCCTCACACGGCTGGAGGTCGGGGCAGGAGGAAGAGGAGCGCAGCCCCTTCCAGCTGTGGGGATGTGACATGAACCAGCTCTGAAACGCACCCTGGCCCCTCTGTTAACAGCAGAGAGGGTCTGTAGCTGGAGGGAAATGACCTGTGGGTCCCAGCCTAATTCCTAGAAGCAGTCAGCCATAAACCAAAAAGCATTACCAAAACTGGCACTAATAAGTATCTGATGGTGAGATGAACAGAAAGGCAAGGATTATACAAAATTGAATGCTGTATCCTTTCACCTTCCCATAAGACTTGGTCACACTACAACAACAGCATAAGGCACACTCTGAGTAGCTTAACGTTAAGTTCTGAGTCCACACTCCAGGGTCTTCCTCTCAGAAATAAGAAACTGTGTATATATACATAACACACATTCTAACCACAGCCCTTAAAACACTGAACAACATCCATGAAAAATAACCATTTAAAACCCATTAAATTGTACTTCAGGAATTCCACTCAGTGCAAATCTGTGAAGCTGATCTACGAGCTAAACAGACACATGTACGGCCACACTTATAAAGAGAAAAAAAAGTCTCTTCTAAGGCACAAAAAAATTTCATAGGGCAGCATTAAATTTCATAAGCAGATGTTTTCATGCCCACTGTTAACCAATTTGTTTCAGTAAGCGAGTGGAAAAAAATTAAAAAAGATATCCATTCATTCTTTGTGTGTATGCTTTACTTCAAACAATTCCAGGAATCTATTGTAAATCTAAAAAACTCCTCAGTCACCACAGCACATTGTTCCCCAAAGGAACAGTGGGTCAAATTCAAAGTACCAGCAATAGAGTCGCATTCAGAACTTTTTCTATAGAGCCTGGAATGGACAAAACCTCCAAAGTCAGCGCTGAGTCTTCAGGGGGAAAAAAAAAATAAGGTTGTGAACTTAAAAGAAGAGAGACCAACAGACAAATCCCCACTGAGTAATTATAAGGAGAAGCTCTCCCAAACATGAGCTAACTAGCACATAAAAGGCAATTCAGTAAAAACCATGGTCAAGTCAACTAGCAGATTAACATGCACTCGTAATTGGCTACAATCACTGGAAAAGCAATCTGAAGAAAACGGACAAAATCCAGGCACTGGTGAGAAAACTCCAATAATTAGAGGTATTTCAGTAAGGCAGACAGCACTCTGAGTGTGCACTATGCTTCTGAAATGATGATGCCCTTGTCCGCCTCCAGCTGCTCCGTACTGTTGGCCTGCTGGAAGTTTTCATCTCATTCCTACGCCTACCAGCATCTGCTAACCTATTTCAGACAAAAAGAGCCAGGTCAGCTTAAACACTATAAATACTACACCTGTCTTAACCCACCATGTTTTGACTGGGGCGGGCTGGGGAGTGCCCAGACTAACACCAAGGGTGGCACCTCAGACCTCCGGGCCACCGCCTGGGGCTTCTCCCCAGAGTGACCCTGCAAAGGCCAGTACCTCTCACCGGTAAGGAAGAGTTATTATCTCCTTTTGAAAGAAAGTCAAATAATATCTAAAACACTCAGAACGCCACATCTGTTCAATTCCAAACCCAGAGGAGCACAGAAAGAGGTGCTTCCTGTATTTTACACTGGTGTCACTCTGTGATACCCTCTGTGACGTTAAGTATCTTCAACCACTAAGATTTTAGTCTTCCCTACACAACAGCATTTTTACCTTTTACTACATATTTACAAAATACCTAATTTTAACATCCCACAGGCACTCTCTAACCAATATGCTATCATCAGGCAGCTTTACCATAAGCAGCATAACACGCTGCCATCCTCTTCCACCCGCAGTGTCATTAAATTCCAAGAAATTCCAAGAAAACATCAGCGATTACCAAACGGACACCACCTTTTTGCTGTATTAGTGGTATTTACGCTTCTTCAAAGGCAAATAGTGTCACCACCCTCCTCTTACTGTGTCACTGTGCAGTTAAGACCAAAGATACCCAGCTAGCTTTGTAATCTCTGTCGATTTTATAACGCCTCTTTTGCCAGGGATGGTACATCCTGACCAAGGTCTGTCCTGAATAAGGGACCTGCTTATTCAAACTGCCTAAACTCCTTACCCAAAAACTTCATGCAGAAACAGTGCAAAGTGGGTGCTACATTTTGTGAGGACTCATTAAGCCGATGCCACAGTTGAAAGTTAACTATCTGGGAGGAACGCAGTACACTCTATCAAAAGGTTCAGTATTTACCTTTGAAAGAAAAAAGAAGCCAACGTTTCTCTAAAAAGTGAAGTGCATGGTTTTTTGAAAGGAACTATAGACACGCAACCTCTGATGTTTCAGAATAACGAATTTTGAGTTATCCCATTGCCAAACAGAAATCAACACTAATAATTTAAACTGAAAAGTTCTCTCCCTATGTTTACATCTGGATAACTCGGAAATGACAAACATTCCATGCGGCTTTCTAAGCTGCCAGACCAACTATGAGAAACTTCACTCCAAAAAGTAGTTTCCACTCAGGTATAACTAGGAAAGCAAGAGTTGGAATGAAAATGAGCACTGAAGCCCAGCTACGTCATGAAGTCAGTAGAATTAGGCTCACGCAGTCACTTTTAGTCATTCATGACTGTACAGAAAGCTTGCAGAAAGCTTTACAGAAAGGTCAGAGAGAAAACTGACGAGTCTTGTTTTGTGAAGGCGGCTGACAGCACCGAAAAGCTGCAGCAATGGCTGCGAGCGTGCACTCTGAGGAAGAAAAATATGCTTTAAACTGTTTGGAAAATGAGAAGCGGTTACAGTTATCCTCCGTTTCGGGTTCACTCTCCACACCGGCCACCCGTTCCGGAGGTGCCAACACGTGGCGGGGCCCGGGGGCGGGGGGTCGGGCCCGGTCCCGGCGTGAAGGTGAAGGCTGCGGCCGCGTCCCCCCGCCCACCCCAAGGGCCCAAGGGCGGGCGGCCCCGCTCTGCTTTGAAACCCGCTCCCGCCACGCGGAGCCCCGGGACGGGGGCGGCGCGGACAGCGCGGGGGGCCCGGCCGCAGGCAGACGCCGCTACCGCCCCCTTCCCCTTCCTCCTCCTCCTCCTTCTCCTCCTCCTCGTCCAAGCGCCGCCGCCTCACGCACGCCAGGCCCCGCCGGCCCAGGGCTGCGAGGGGAGGCCGGGCGCCGCCGCCCCCACCCGCTCGCCGCAGCGGAGGCGAAGCTCAGTCGCCCGCCCGCGCCCCCCCCCCCGCCTTCCTCCCCTTCCTCCTCTTCCTCCTCCTCCTCTTCCTCCCACCTCAGGGCCCGCCAGCCGCTCCCCGCGCCCCTTCGCCCCGGCGGGCGCCTGCCCGGGGCCGGGCCGCAGCACGTACCTGGCGCCCGTCGCCGGCGGGGCGGGGCGGGCGCGGCGCCGTCACCGGGGAACGCGCGGCCGCTCCGGCTCCTGGCACCACCCGCCCCCCCCTCCCCTTCGCCCCCCTCTCACCCCCCTCCGGCTCCACTTCCGGGGTCCGCGCGCGGTGACGTCACGCGGCGGGGAACCCGGAAGTGGAGCGGGAAAGGCAGCGGAGGCCTCGTCCCCTCATGCGCCCCCTCCTCACCCCCCTCCTCACCACTCCCCTCACCCCTCCCCGCATCCCCTCGGCCCCCTCCGGCCAAAACGCGGCCGAAAAACCGCGTTCGGGGCCTGCGCTGCCCCGCTGGACTCGGCGGCCTACGGGGAGGCCTGTCAGGGCTCTGCCCGGCGGCCTCGGCTTCCCCCGGGGAAGCGGTTTTATTTATTTCTTTATTTTTTTTTTTTTGTTTTTGAGGCAGCTCGGTCGGAATAACGTCAGGGTGGTGCTGTCCCCGCGGGGGAGGCGGCGGGCAGCGCTGAGCTGGAATGGACCGGGCGGGTAACGGCATCTCGGGGTGCGGTGGGCTGGTAGAGCTGGCCGGGAAGGTCGTGTTTCCACTGGCGAGTGCTCCTGTTGATAGCTTGGGAATTTGTAAAAAAGAAATGATTTGGGATAAATCGTGCCAGGGGTTTGAGGCATATTCAGAAATACATGAATTATGAAATACGATGCGTTGGCCTGTACTAAAACATCGGCTGGCGCCAGCAGTCCCTGCTTCCTTGCCCTGCCATAGCAAGAGGAAACGCATCAAGCTTTATTTCAGGGGCGTTCCTGTGAAAAGCTTTCCAGATTTGGTCAAACAACTGTGTTACGCAGGTGCTCAGTGGAGTTTTCCACCTCTCGTGGCTCTGCACAGGAAGGTTGTGAGCTGTTCCTGTCGTGAGCACAACGCAGATGGGACGCACACCGTGCATGCAACTCAAATGTTGCACCCCCTCTTAGCTCCGGGTCACAATCCACTCAGCTAGAGCCAGGGACAGGTCTTCATGGGAGAAGAGAAAGCATTTCTCATCCAGGTTGCTCCCAGCTGCTCTGTTACGACCAAAAGCAGCAAGCTTGTTGTATATTCTCCTGTCAGTGGCTTTCTGAAACACCCAAGGAAGGAATAAATGAAATGCTTTTCTTCTTCAATGCAGAAGATACTACAATGACTTGGAGAACTTATCTATTTAAATTTTACAAATTACGGTTGCTATTCTGCCCCCCATGTATTGAGACTGTATTTTTCCTGTATTTCCCCTGTTAGAAAAAAGCGGTGCTTAGCGGTCTTGTCTTTTGATGAGACATTTGGGATGCCATACGACAGCGCTGTGACTGAGGTGTAGCCCATCAGCTCTGACTATGATCTGTAGCAGAACAGAAGAAGTCAGGGTTGGGAATCATCAGCATTTTTTGGTAACCGTACTGATGTAAGCAACCCTAGCCTCCCACTCGAAGTTCATGCCATCTCTTCGCAAGTACTGCTGAGCTGCAAAGTGCACCTGGTTAGGACTGACTCGAGTTAAAAGTAGTGTTTTCTGTTGGGGTCTTATCTGGTTCACCATCATTCTCCATCTCTTGCAGTTCCCACCAAAAAAAACCCCACAATCAAACCCAAAACCCAGACAACAACAAAAATGAACTGGTAGAATGTAGGAGTCAGGAACAAGTTTCAGGGGTGGCTTGTGTGAGAAGTACAGGTAAAAAAGTGCTCTGCCTGTGATCTTGATACAGCCCTTTATAATTACAGGTCCAGAGAAGGATTCAGGGAGGAAAAATTTTATCAAAATGGGGCGTGGGGGGGTTAGTGGTTTTGGAGATACTTGAACAGCAAAGAACTATTGACCATGAATTGAAGCTCTTGGTATTCTGGAGAGGTGGCAGGTTGAAAGGGAAGGTCTCCAAGTCTCATTAGAGGACTGACCCCAAAATTCCAAATATCAGCAGTAAAGAGGAAACAGAGGTGGTGTGTGGTAAATACTTACTCGCTGGAAGCTGGACTTTTATCTTCTGTTTGCATGTAGGACTGTGGAGTTCTGGTGTCTTTATGGACTTCTGTGATCTACAGTAATACGAGTTACAGGCTCATAAGAGCAAAAATACTGGTACTGGTGTACCTAAACAGAGTGTTCTGATTCTTCTTCGAAATCTGTGTCTGTTTTATTCTTCATTCTTCTATCCCTCCTAATGCTAAAGCATTCACAGATGGCTACAGGTATGTTACGTAAGCCCAGCGTTTATTTGTTGCTTCCTGAATGTCCAGTAAGGTTTTTCAGTTCAGTTTGCAGAAATATGATTTGTGAGTAGTTACATCTGAAAAAGATGGTGCTGTAGAACATCAGATATGTTGAAAGTCAGGTCTGCATTATTTTCGACTGAGCATCCAGGATTGTTAAAACTGCTTTGCCTTAATTTCAGTTCCCAATTTAAGCAAAAATGTCATTTACTTATGTGGATTATGTGAAGTCAAGTTGAAGTTTGAAACACTCAGATGCAGCAGAAATGGAAAACATCTTCAAAAGCTAGGATTTTACCTGTGTCTGGTAAATGGAGCTGCCTTTCAAAGAAAACAAGGCATCAAACTGTTGGTTATTCTATTCATCCCGTGTGGTGTATGAAACAACAGCCCCCTGCAAAAAGAGTATGTGGTCGTGTAATTAAAACGATCTTGGGCTGCATGTTGTTAACGACTGCCAGTGTGTTTGTAGGAGGTTACAGACCTAGTTAAAACTGATGGGTGGATTCAGCGTTTGTTTCGTTGTCTTTCAAAGCGGGATAGCCTCCGTGATTGAAAAGGAAGAGTAGGGAACACGAAGAGGTTAAAACTGCATAGAAAAAACCATCCTTTTTGTATAAATTCTGTCCAAATAAGCTGGATTGCGCCAACTCATACCCAGCTGGGATGACTCCCCTTAGACTGCCCGGTTACTCAATACTATGCAGAGTTAGTCCAGGTTTTGACGCACTTGAGAACGCAGATACGAATAGAAAGCGTGGTACGTTGCTGAGTGGTGCTGCCCAGAGCAGGTATGTCACTCCAGTATGATCAGAGTCGCTTTCACAAGAGTCAAATTAACAGCCTGATGAATCTATACTGAAGTAAAGGAACCGATTCCCCATGGGGGATATTGCTGAAGGTGGGGGTGATGATAATTCAGACCAGAATCACCTGTTAAGGTGGATGTGGAGGAGGAGACTGCAAAAGCCTAAGCTGAAAAGCAGTTATTGGGCAGGAGGGAAATGAGCTGTGATTAGTTTGTGGACATAATCTGTGCAATATAGTCATAAATGAGACAGAGGTACAAATTTGATGTGCATCCATGAAATCTGCAGATGACACTACGTTGAAAGGTATTATGAGTAATGATCTTGACTAGAGAGAGAGAAATGGGATAAAATTTAACAGCATAAAGTTAAAAATCAGGTACCGACAGAAAACCTTGGCTATGAACTCATTAGCTAGGGTAAATGAGGAGCAAAGAGGTCTCTTTTAGGGACACTAAGATTTCTTGAAGACCTCACGATACCTGATTTTCTGTCTCTTGCCAAAATGGTTAAGCCAACAGTCAGATGGTCATGGATCTGCAGGAGAGAGGCATTTCTCTTTTTTTCTAGAACGAACTAGACATCTATCATGTGTTTGCCTGGACTTGATCCCTAAAGGAGGCCTTTCTGTTACCATGCCTTTGTTTTTTCCCTCCCAAATTATAAATAATAAAACAAAGGCCAGAGACTGTGTTCCTTTCCCATGAAGCAATTAGGAAATTGAATTTGAAAGAGAGGGAGTTTCAAAGAGAAAAATTGTCAACTGCTAGTCATTTGAAACAGCGGCGACACTGCACTGAAAACAGCACAGAGGGGGGAAAAAATAAATCAAACTCAGAAACAAGACCCAGAGACTTTTCAAGAAAGCCACTAAACTAAAAATACTTTGGGAGGAAGGGGCCTGGGATGCGCTGGGAACGTGAGATAAGCAGGCCAGCCGACTGATGAAGGAGGCACCGACCTGGGCGAGTGGCTCCGCGAGCATCTGTCTGCAGCACAGAGATGAGAAAAGCTGTTCTCACCGAGGGCTGCAGCCTGCATGACAGAGCATGAAATTTTCAGTGCTGTCGGTATGAAAATACTATTATTTTTTTTTTAATTTAGAGGCAAAAAACGTAACTCAAAAGAACTGTGTTGAAGATGGGAGAAGTTATTTTAAGACTTCATCATCATATCTAAAGAGGAGCACACCAAGGGAACCAAATATTTGTCGTGTCTATGACAAGTGATCATGGTCTGAAGACAGTTCTTATTACAGTAACATAAATACTACTTTAACAAGGCTTATTTCAAATGGCTGAAAAAAATGTCAAGCCTCATCAACTCAAAAAATTGAACAGAAAAGCTGAATGAAAATATTATGAATGAAACCATTTTGAACCCCAAAACGCAAGCTTCTGATGTATAATACTGTAGCTTAGTGGGAACAGGGGAGAAGCTCTTAAGGTCATAGATACAAACGCAGAATAAACAGACAAAAAGGGAATTTGGTAATGGATACCAAGGAAACTAGGAATTATTTGAAACTTGGGCAAGAAAAGAGTCAAAACATAAAAGGGGAAAAGCTGCAATATGTAGTATTTTTTATTCCCATTCTCTGCAATACATTCTTCATGGTGAGCTCTTTGTTGTCTTAGATTTTATTTGTTTCTATTGATTTTATTTATACTTTTTGTCTTTTTAAAAGCTGCCTGCAAAACTTCAACTGGCACAAAGACACTGAAGCAGAAAGCAAGATAGGACAAGAAATTTGGAATGACAGAAGGTGCCTTGTCTTTTTTTTCCATTTTTTTTATACCACCCGCTCACAATTAAAACTTTATCTCCTCCAGATGACACACAGAAGGTGGGCAGGATTTTAGAAGCAGCTGATGGATGATTGTAGCAAGTAGGATGTCTGATTTTAATAGCTATCCTGCAATGCAACTTTCATAAGCAGTTGTTAAATCCTCCTGTGGTTCAGCACTGGTAGAACACCACAGCCCTCTCTTCAGAAGTACCTACGTTTCTGCTTTCAGCACCTGACGGTGTGAAGCGTTAACGTCTTTAGTTCTCAGTCAGATTGCTGCTGGTTAAGAGCATGCTAAAACTCTTAAGCGCAGTTCGTAACAAGTATGCCAAAACCGATCACTTTTATTTTACATGGGTTGGATTTACCTTTGCAATACATGTCAAGTGGTCTGTTTGTTCCACTTGAGCTTTACACTGAGTCCTGAAATTGAAGGATGTGATCCGGTTTATGAATCCTTTGCTGTGACAAAAAGATGCAAAGGCTATCCGAGTAGAGAAAAATCACGTGAAAAAAATGCATTCTACTTCTGCTCTGTCGTACTGACCCCTCATGTCACCTACTTTATGAAAATTGCAAGATGATTTTTAATGCCAAGCAATGTGTCTGCACAATGGAGGCCTCACTGCTGAGCAACTTCAACTCAGCTCTTGTCAGACACAGAACTGGAAAACATATAAATTTTTTTAATCTTAAAAATTAAACATTTATTTTGGTCAATGACAGCTGCTATTTCCAGAGGTTTAAAAAAAAAAAAAAAAAGGCACAGCCTTGTCATCTAGCAGTTGCATGCAAGAATAGCAACCTTTAGGATGTGTGATTCTTGGGAAAAGTTATCCTGTGTCTTTTGGGACACAAAAATTCCTTCTGAGGCTAAGCCCAAAAGAAAAGATAGTGGGAGAAAAAAAAAAAATCTCTTTAGAATTCCCTTTGTAGTTTCTTTTCATTTGTTCTTTTGGCTTGACATCGATGGAATAGGCTTTTTGTGTACTGTGTATAGTGCATAAATACAGAGAATGCATTTCATGAAAAATAAAAATGTTAGCTTTCCTGACAAAGATGATGTGTTACCTTTTGAGAAACACTTTTCACAAGAATTAAATTAGAAACTTAAAAAAAAAAAGTGAAATACTGAAAACTCATGAAAAACCAACATTAGTCTTGAGTGCTCTGCAAGGCTGAAAAACCTTTTGTTTGGCTTGAAAGTTTTCTTTAATTCAAAATTCTTATTCAGCTTGTTGTTTACACCCAGAATCTGTTTCTTATGTCTTATTCCTGGATAATTTATTTTGGTTCCTGCTATTGTGCCAAAAGTATGATACACAAATATTCTCAAATTTGTCTTCAGCAGTTTTTGCTGAAACTCGAACATACATAAATCTGTCATGACATTCACTCTTATGCTTCATTATATGTTCTCGAGAGTTTTTACAGTCTGTTATGTCTTTGTTTTTCACTTACTGCTTTTGCATTTGTTGTAAAGATTAAATATATATGATCTATATTTCAAGTTACCACTCCTAATTCTTTGGTCCTGTATATAGTTGTTCAAAAAAATGCCAGACTGATATGAAAAGTTTTGGTGGAATGAAACAAAGATTGAAAGCAATGCTATTGACAGAACTTTATGGTCTGTGTTCTACTATTTACTCAGTAGATATATGGGTTTATGATGTAAACCTTGCAAAGTTATTTCACTGCTGTTACATGTGCAAACAATTTAATTGTACTTTGGATTTTGAAATATTGGATCTCAATATATGATTACATGATTTATTTTTGCAAGAGCGTACTTAGCATACCTATAATTTTTCTGTTCCAAACTATCAATCCCTCAACTCCACAAATGATTTTTGAATAAATTATGCATGTTAGAGCAGATGACTGCTCCAGGGTATTATATAACTTTTTTTAAAAATTGTACAACTGTCATCTAAACAATTTGTGTACACATAAAATGGAAAAGAAATACATGTACCTTTTCCGTTATATAGTTTAAGTGCATCTTTTGGAACTCAAGTTGGAAAAATGAGATCCCTAAAAAGGCACAGCACATAAGGTACCAGCATTCTTCTGTTCATCCCACTTCTAACCGTAGAAGGAATACCGTGGTTATCAGGGAGAGACCTGACAAAGCTGGACTAAGAAATCCGGTTGATGATCGACCATTTTAGTAGAGAGATTTAGACTGAATTAATTCCTATTGCCATGATAGACACTTTTTACAGAGACTAAACTCACAAATTACTGCTGCTACTGGCAGTCGCAGTGGCTTTATCAATGCCCAAACTACTTAAGCAGATTGTAACTGTCATGTATTGACCAATCATCACTCCAGATGGAAAGAAACCAAAATAGCAACGACAGCAATAGAATTAACAATATAAGCATAATAAAAAGCAAAAAAAAAAAAAAATCTTCCCCTTCCTGTCATCTCCTTTAAACAAAACCAAACCCAAGCTACCAAGCTCCTACAAAATAACCAGGTATGTCCCACCTTGAAGCTTCTCAGATTGGAGGTCTGCCCAAATTTCAAGGAGTGTAGGGTTAAAATGCAAAAGGTTTAACCAAAAAGTGTCTCCCTACTGGGCTTGGAGAACCACTCATTTGTACGCACTGCATGCTGAGACAGCTAATTGCTTCGTATGTATTTTGTAGACTTTGTGTGTATATACTGTGTCAGGTGTAGTTGCAGCCGCATCAGCAAACGGCAGGAGCAATCATAAAACTTGACGGCTGAGCCAACGCTGGGGAAGGGTGGGAAGGGGAGGCAACGAAGACAAAAGGGTTAGGACTGGTCGGTTTTGGTTCACAAATCCAAGAACCACACCAGGCATACACAGCACCTTCAAAACATGAAAAATTAAACCGCATTCTTTGACTCATTAGCTTGGAGGTATCTGTGCGCTGATGCCAAAGCCTGGCAGAGGTACATCTTGCTCAGTAACGCCCATCAGGATCCTGGATAGTTGTCAGAAATGAAGAACAGTCTACCATGTTCAGGTCCATTATTTGTCTGGAGAGAAGAGGAGGCCAGATGATTACCCTGGTACACATTTGCGTTGCATTAATGCAACAACCTCCATCAATCTGTCCATCCATAAAGTGGATGGGTGTGTGTGAAATTAGGGAGCCTTAACTGGAGTAGAAACTGTTGGTGTTTGAAGAGACCTAATCCATTTGCCTCTGAGGACAGTCTTCACAACACATGTTCAGCTGTCAATTTCCTGAACTCAATACATACCTGCAGGTAGCATTCCTGCCAAGATTATTTCATTCCCAAAGCCACATCTGGTTTACTGTGGATCTGTTTGCTAGTCCATACGCCAGAACAAAAACCACCTGCCATTTCAACTTCTTACCTCCCCAATGTTCATTCCATTCTCTAGAGGGAAACATAATCTCAATCTACATAATAAAGCCCATTTAAGTCATGTTTATTATATAGAATGGAAGGTACCAATAAAGAGTCCAGAGCACAGGCAAATGGCTCCTTAAAGATGTTCTTTCTGGAATGTGCAGAGAGGTGAAAGTCCAAGTGAAAACAGCTACTGCGTTTCTTGAATGATAACCTTGCAGGTGGTTGGTTTGAATTTTACATTTATAAAATTCTGGGTTCTCTAAGACTATCAGGTTTGAGAAGGCATAGGCTTTGTTGATATGTAAGTAAGTGTTTGTAGGTTGTGAAAACAGATGTGCTATGGATTTCCAAGTGTAAATTAAAAGTTCAGAGAACTTAAAGGAAATAAAACCTGGGGCAAAATGCATTAGTTTAAGTAAAAAACAGCAATGCATGCAAATAGCTTCCACTATCCCAGGTAACACAGGTAACTTAGAACAATGGGAAAACACAGATATTACAAAATGCATGTGGAACGTTAAGAGCATAAGTCTTCAGACAACCCTAAACCTGAAATAATTACCCACATAGGACCTACACTGCTTTATGTCTGTATGACAGTTAGTCTAGAAAATGAATTATCTCCCCATATATAACTGCGTTCCAGCAATACCCACACTCTAAAATATAACAAACACTAACCAGTAAGTTTTTCAAGCATGCCTGAAAGTCAATATTGGGGTGGAATACAAAACACAGTCAAGATGACACATGACGAGCTATGTGATACTATTTCTTTATGGAGACCAAATATCCAAACGTTATTAGACTTTTTACTTAGAAAACACAGATTATGGGACAAAAAAATAAAGTAGTTGGATATCAGGTAATTATAAATTTCTGAAAATTGTTGCGTAACCATATTTCTGTCCTCTAGTGAATTCATCTAGGGACAAAATATATATGATCATGTCATTAACAGTTGTCTTAAGGAACACACATGGGGCTGCTTTGGTAATCATTTATCAGGTGTTTTCTAATGACTGAGTGCTTGTTTTACAGGAGCAGTTTTCATCAATGTGTTTATTTATTGGGAGAGCTGAAAAGAGATTATTTTTCTAAAAAACTGTCCTGAAAAGGAAAAGACAAAGTTACGTGCTGTTGCTGCAAACCTCCACCATGAACAAAGTTTGAAACCTGAGTTTGTCATGGCAGACATGGGATGCTCTTTGAGTCAGTAACTGGAGAAGATGATACCTGTTGAATATGATCACCATTATGCGGCTCTTTGCCTCATTTCTGGAAAGAGAAGGGATGGGACTCAGGGCTGTGTAGACACTGAGGCTGTTGTCTGTTGGAGCTTGGATTGATTTACTGCAGAAACTGGATAATGAGCTATTTTAACATTAAAATGCTTTCTTCAGTGGGAGATACTATAAAGTCTCTCCTCAGAGATGGTTGCAACCTACTCACGGCTGAAGTTTTTTCACAGAATCACAGATGGTGTCATGGATCTAAAGGGCTTGATCTGGTAGTCATCAAATTTGCACTAGCCATGACTGGAGTGGCTCCTTGTCAGTTTAGGGATAGCCATCTACTAAATTTAGACAATGAATCTTAATTCAGATGATCACTTTATGTCATTAGTACTTGGTAATTGCCAGTTCTTCCTGAGATGCTTCTTAGGGAATCACTTTTTCAGGAAAAAGAAAAAAGGGTTTGGATTTATTTTTGCCTGCTTGCATGATTCCTTGCTTTCTAGAGTGTTTTTTTGCCACCTCTATATCATTGTTTCACTTGCTGCAGTAATAGCTAGCAGTCAATTCCCAAATGCTGTTGCTAGAGAGGAATAATCTGGTTCCTCCATCATTTTACTGATGGGCATTACAAGGCCCTCAGTGATACCCAACCTGCTCAAGGCCTTGCACACTTTTCTTCTACTGCCTGCCTGGCAACGTCAGTCGGCTCAGTCTGCTTCCCAAGTGTTGGGAGTCCAAAGGTAGAGCAAAAAGCAAGCTCATCCTTGCCCACTTCCTGGGACTTACACTTAAAGTAGTTTTAGAGCTTCTGCTTCCACTCATACCACTGTTTACAGCATGGACAGTTACTACAGAGAAGCAGCTTTGCACCAGCCAGGACCTCCTCAAGATCTATGTGCTCGCTTAGAAATCTCCCCGTTGCCATCAAGTTACTCTCTCATTTCATGCCTAATTGGGCAATGGGTCTAATTCCTCGGTCTTTTGACTATTGCCTTGGAAGTTTGAATAGTGTCTGTCACTAAAAATGATTGCGCATATTTTTAAGGAGTTCCATAAAATAGTTTTATATCAGCATATAATTGGTATCCCAGCTGAGAGGGAAATGGAATATTTCTGTCAGAGGAAGCTAATTGGAAGAAGCCAGCCTCATGCCTACCTTGCACTGCTGTGAGGATGTAGAGATGAATTAGAGAACATCCATTTGCCGCCGTGCATATTTCCCGAACAAATAGCTTTGTTGCCTGCGGTCTCTACAAAAGTCCTCTCCTGGAATAAAGCATGATCTACGGGACACTGTTTGTCAGGGCAGCAGTCACTAAAAGGCAGGGTTATGTCTCAATGCCTATCTTTTCGGAAACGCTCTCTCTCTCTCCTGCCTTTCTGAGTTTCATTACTATTAACGCCATCTCAATTTTGCCCTGCTTCTGATTTTATTAACTACCTTTCAAAAGCAGCAAGATGTTAAGATTTGGAGCACTCTGAACTGGATGCTAAACTAATATAATTAGAGATATTCCATGCCATGCAGGCTCCCATTTAAGCCTGTTTCGTAAAAAAGGCTAAGCATACAAAAACTGTTAAATGAGAATTAGGAGTAAGCATTAGTGATAATGCATAGTTACCTAGTTTGTGCTATCTGATCCAATTCATTGCTATAAATATAATAATTTCCTTTTAAGCTAATTCAGCTGAGCCAACAAGCCCAGACTCAACAGACTTTAATCCTTATTTTTTACTACCTTTCCAGGAGCAGTGAAAATGGCCAGAATGCAGTGGTCAGGCAACACAGGGCCCACACTGCAGCCAGCAAATCTGGCTCCTGTTGCCTTCTTTTATTGAGGCTAAATGTAAATGTGAGACATTCTTGGATCAACAAGTAGTGACAAAGAGCCAGGACATAAAATACAAAAGCAAAACACTGCAGCTTTATGAACCCATCACTCTCCAAAATGAAATTAATCTTAGAATCGGCAGAACTTTTTTTGTAAGAATATAGAACTATTGTTTTATTAAGAGAAGCCAAAGAAAGCAGCAATCTGTTATACAAGTACTCCTAATTTTACACACCTTACAATGTAAAAATGATCAGCTCTTTCAAGTGTCTTTCATTTCTCTTCAATTAAGGGTTTAAGTTTGAAGTAAGCAGTCTTGATAAATTAATGGTATGTTATTTAGCAATCTTAGTTATACAACTCTTATTATTACTGCAATTTTATTGAACAAATGTGAATGTCGCAAAAGTATCTATTCAACATAACTGATGCTGCCAAGACGATGTTTCTTTTATACCCTGAAGGTCAGTTAATAGGATCGCTACACTGCCGACAGACCGAGCCCTGATATTTCTCAGTCAGGATTGAGGGACAAGTTCAATTTCAAACACACATTACTTTGCATTCAGATACTCTAAAAGACATATACAGAGATAGGTTTGGGTAAGAAAAACATCCAAATAAAATACTGTGCAAAGGTTCAGCTTTTATTCAGGCTAGTTATTCTGTCTTGTCACCTCCACATTGTTAAAATTATAAATATACTTTTGCTAAGAAAGACAAGATTGTCCTAGTGCAACCCAGTGGGTTACTGCTGAATTAATTTGGCAGGGAGGAAGAGGCATAAAGAATTTATTTTTTTTTAACATGACTATTTACAGATTATTTCAGAACCAGGTGTGTTGTGAATTTAAAGGATAATAACCAGTTTGGAATAACTCCCCTTATGGACATTCCCATTGCAGAGTAAGTGAGGGTTTTTATTGTGGGTTAGCTCATTTCACTTGCAGCGTTTATCCTATTCGGAGTAAGTGTTTCCCAGAAGGGGAGCTTTTTCAAAAAAAGTATTTCAGTCAGTTTCACCACATAGACAGAAATTCACTTTATGCGGCTATACAAAAAAGTTAATTACGCACAATAGATTTTGATAAAATAAGGAAGAATATTCTAAACTCCAGCTTCCACATGCTCTAACACATTATTAGTATGGCTTGGAGCACATGTGCCTTATCTGTCAGAATACCGTACCTGCCATCATAGGCAATCCCTGTAGCCATGTTTGAAGCCCTAAGACCACAACTGATCTTCAAAGGTGAAATACAAAGCAAAGAAAAATTGTTTTTACACTTCCTCACTTCTTTATGATCGGAAATGACTATATCAGCAGCAGAGGAAAGTCTGTTTTATTCTTTAAATAGTATTTTTAGCATTTTTGAAGCACCAGTGCCTCACAGCCCTTTTGTTGATGCAGCGTTGTAACAAGACCTTTGGAGATTCTCAAGATGAAGCGGTCCCTGTTTTCATTTTAAATGGTCTGGTATTTTATATGCACGAGAAAAAAAAAAAGAGCAATTAAAAGGAGGAAAAACTACCTTTCAGATTAGACTCTACAGCAGCGTTAGTGTTATGGTTACCCATGATGCTGCTGAAATCTTTAGGGAAAAAACGTGCCTTCCTCCTATTCGAGTGGCCTGAGTTATGTCCATAATAGCATCTACGAGAAGGTGTGGTGGGAGCAGGAATAGCTGCAGCTCGGGTTGCAAGATCTTGCCAGGGTCCTTCATCAGGCAGAGGAAATGGTTCCCTTGGACTTCCAGTGCAAGAAACAAATAGAAAAATGATGGATTATTTCTGTAGAGCTAAGGAAATACTAACCACACCTTCTGTATAAAAAATACTGTCACAATAGCCACCTGTCTAACCCAGCTATTTTCAGTCTTTGATGAAGAACTTTTACTGAAAAGAAAAAACATTTACTATTTGGAAAATCTGAATATCAGACAGGGCTTACTTTGAAAACTGAAATTTAACTATATTTATCAGAAATAAATATTGCATTCTTCATAATTTTCTCAGTTCACTGTTAAGGTAGGCCTTTGAGCACTGCCTGTGAATAATTCTTTTAAATAAAAAGATGCTTCTCAAATCTTTTAAAAGCTGCTAACAAGTTTCTCTATAATCTGTCTTTTAAGCCATAACTGGATGCTAAACTAGGATTCGTGAGGGCAATAAAACTGATGCAGTTTTGCTTGGGAATAACGGCCAAGCACACTCATCCTGGAGCAGCTCAAAAAGGACTTCAGACCTATGACCTGTAGCTGTCCTTTTTAATCCATTTTGGGTGGTTTAATGGCAGGACTAACTAGAACACAAACACCAAGGGAGAGGAAAGGTCCCTGAGTGACACTAACGGGGGGGGGGGGCAGGCTGACGCTGACTCCAAAACGGCCGATGGAAGCGTAGCACGGGTGTTTGCTTAGCACGTGTCCAAAGTAGCATTATTTTCAGAGTGAGTTTTATACTTTTAAAACAGCTCTTGGTTTGTCATTCAGGTTTATGCCTCCGCAGTTTCGAGATACACCCTCCTTGTTTTGTGACATTGACATTTTCATATATTGTTGCTCGCCTTATGCATGTGTGAACAATTGCTGCCTGGATGGGGTGACTAGACAATAAGAGGGGAACATTCTTCAGTTTAAAACTCCTACTCAAGATATATATTCCTGCGCTTTCTAGTCTTGTCAGTTATAACTAAGCCATTAAGTTAATCATGTTGAATTCAGAAAAAGGTGCTACCCAAAACCTGTCAAGGTAATTATTCTTCTTTATCCTCTGAGGTAGGAGTGCTCTGTGTCAAATAAACATTTTTTAAGTGTTCCACCATAACTTTCTCCTCGTCTTCAAGATCTGCACCTTCTTTCATCTCCCACCTGAAAGAAAAAGAACTTTTTATTCATTTTTTTATGTGTTTTAAACCAGTTTTTAGAACAAGCAAGTCAATACAAAACTTCGGTACTATGAATTCATTGCCCTCCCCCCACCCCCCCCCCCCCCACCCCCCCCCCCCCGCAATGGTGGGGTATGGTAGTTGAGATTACTGAATCATACAAAATACAACCCTCAATAATCTTGCCCCACACAACTGGCACGGCCACGAGGCAATTGACACAAATTGTCAAAACTATCACGAAACCGTACTTATATTTATTGTGATAGTACTTTCTTTTTCTGTTTTATATCAGACACGTTGGTAGAGGTGGAGGCCTTGTAAAACTAGCAGAGAAACAGTGCAAGAGCTAACAAGGGTTTTGGAAGGTAAGCAGATGCTCTCAACACCGTGTAAGTTTGCAGTGAAAACTCAAACACTGCGTGATCTCCAACCCAAATATTTAATGTGAATGGTCATCATTCTCTTGCAGTGACTATACTATATCACAAAATACCACAAAACTGACTGGCTCTTTGTTTCTTTAACCATCAGGTACACCTATCACACCAAGAAATAAACGACATATCACATTCTTCCCTTTCTCCATGCGAATACTCAATTCTAGTTTGGGATAAAGTCCTAATACCATTAAAACAGAAAAACTGAAAAAGTGAAAGACTATGAAGATGATTTTGCTTTTCTTTAGCAGTTAATTAAATATAAAACATGAAGAGTCACACAGTATTCCCTTGCAGAAAATCAGGATAATAAATGCAGAAATAGTGCTGATACATAGTCAGCTAAACTTTGTATCACTCTAATTATGCCTACATAATGCTCAGCAATGTGGCTCTATCTCTTTTGACAAATTTTGTGGATATTTAAGAGTTTGATACCCCTTTAATGTTAATCTCTTTCTGTTCTAAGTAGATAATAAAGTGTAGGCTTCCCATTCAGACCAGCTGAAGACAAAAGGTAAAGCATGAATACTGAATACAGAAACGATATTTTCAAGTATTAAATCCCGTAGATTATAAATGACCCACAGGATGATCCTGTAAAGCACAAGACATGTAGAGGAGCAGCAGAACAAAGGCTGCTTTTAGGAAACTAATGTCAGGAGCAATACTTTAATCCTGTCCCCACACTTGTTAGGTCCTCGTTCAGACTGTGAAAAGCAGAAGGCACACACGGGTCTAGACTGGTGAATAAATCAAATATAATACGGAATGGTGGAAAGAGTATATTGCATTCACCATGTTTGCAAAAAGCAAACAATCGCTACTGGCAACAGAGCATGGTGTGCACTTCTTGTAACTGTATTTAAAAGCTGACTAAAACCAGAAAAAGAACAAGTGCTCTGTAGTACAATCTGATCTGTTAAAAGACAGTTAGGAAAAATATATGCACTGAACTTGTATAAATTAGCATATATACATCATACCTTTACCTTAAAAACTGAATCTGACAACCCACATTACTGCCTGGAGTGAAGAAGTATCAGAACAAGCAAAGCATACGATAAATAAAATTATAAACACTGTATGGCCATGATCAAAGTTTTGCAATAATTAACTTCCTATGACTCCACTCATATATGACTACTATCATACTTAACCTTATCTGAATGTTAACATTAGGTACAGTTAATTGCTATTACGTCTGTCTGCTTCATTCTCTGGTTTATGACATGGTTGTAAAGCCTGGCTATATGAACCCTCAGCACAGTCACTTTTGGAAGCATCCCAGGTGAACGCTGTTAAACAGGGTGACTGCTTTCCCTTTTTCCTTTTGCTAATATGCCAAAGAGCCTCTTCACACCTAGAAGGAAGTCGTGCAAGCCTTAATTTGAATTTATGGTCCTCAGAGTCATTCTGAAACACCACTTTACCAGTCGAATTGATTCATTTTAATTAATTTGATTTGTTGCATATTTTCAAGCAGAGGAGCTGTTTGCTTAGAAGGACGACAACTGAAAAAGCTAAATGGAATACATTCCAAACAGTTATTGCTGGAGGTATAACACAGAAATCTACCAGTCTTGGCTAATGGAAGCTTAACAATAAATCAGCAGATTCCTTTTAAAGACAGTGACTTCATACTTGTCAGCACATTTCATTGAATCTTAAATGTGTTAGTGTTGGTAAAAATCTTCAATGTCATCCAGTTTGGACATTCTTTAGTGTTCACTTTATAACAAGTTATAACTAATACATTACATTATCATTTTATCAAAAAGTAGTCTATTTTTAAAGCATTTAAGCAGGTCCAATGAGGATAAGAACGTCTTCTATGCATTCGCTTAACAGTATCCATGAATTAAAGATCTATGAAATGAGCTTGACAAACACCTGGTCCCTCATCTAATTTAGAAATTTTTTCACTCTCATGCTTAAAGTCTGGGGACAATACTGTTTTTTAAAAGACTACTGGACAGTAAGCAAGAAGGTCACAGCATATCTTTGCTGTTCTAAACAGGATGAGAAATCAGGTGTTTGTGTTCGAGTGGAAAAAGAGTCAACATTTACTATTCAAAAATTTGTCCAAAATGGAACATGTTTTTACTAGCATATCTAAAATGTGTGACAATTGTTTTGGCAATAGTAATTGGTACAAATCCAACTAGCCAGTTCAAGTAATGTGAATGTGAATGAAATTACCATCATGAATTACTTTCAAAATACAAGCTTCATCAGTTGAACTGCCAACCCGCACAACTCTGTTGTTTCAAATTATTAGTAATGTAGCTCTTAGAGAAAATTTCCAAATACATAGGTGGTAGATATTTTATTTTAGTCTGGCTATATCTTGGAATATTAAATAAAATAAGCATTTCAAAAGGGTACTGGAATTATTTGAACCAATACATCATATCTTCATCTACATTTTGCTTAGAGTTCAGATAACCGTAATAAGATGAGTCGGAGTGTCCAGAAAGACCAACTTTCAGTATAAGATTTATATTTAGAAGAAAGCACATATTTAGAATAAAATGCCATCACCTTTGTAATCTTTAGGTTAGCACTGCAAGTTTTCAGGCCAATATACTTGTGTACTTACAGAATTAAATATTTAATTAAATATATGTTTTCAAAATTTGCTGAAATATCCAATAACGTAGATGCTATATTGTGTGCACCTGAAGTGAATTGCCTAAAAACTTTTCTCTGTATGCTGTTCCTTTCTGTGTTGCATGTGACTAATCAAGGGGAGAAAAACCTAGCAGTATATTTTTCAGATTGATAGAGCAAAACGTGTCAGCACAGATAAATACAGGAATCATTGAAGTTTTCTGCTGGTCAGCCTACACCTTAGATCATGAGGTCAAAGAAGATGACTAGCACTGGGAGGGCTTCTGTTTCTCCTCATAAATAAGAGGCAAGAGAGGAAGAAGTCTTGGCTTGCACATCCACAAGCTAACGAAGTGCAAGGGGAGAAGTATTCAGTGACCCAGGAAGATCCAGTGATTCCAGCCCAGGTTTCCGTAGTAATGCATCCATGTGCCATCCTTGCTCATAATTAGCGTGAACACAGCCATTTATATAAGTGGGTATACAGGACAACGTTTTGTGATACTTCTGTGTCTTCACTCTACTGAAAAGGTAAGAAACAGTAAATGTGTTTGCAAAGATGCAGAGAAGGATCATCGGTGCATCTGCTGTTAAAAAGCATGCTGGACATTTTAGCGGGGCTGGATTTAAAACATGGTGATGCGTTTGCTGCTTTGATTTTCTGTTGCAATATTTTGTAAATTGTAGATATATTTCTATGAAGGCACTTTTAAAAAACCGTAATAGGGACTATATATTACATTTAGGTGCTTGTTACAGATCAAAATGAAGTATATGCGGTTGATACCAAAGCAGTATTATATTAAATCAGAAATAAAACATATACAGTAATATGTGTAAAGGGATTACCAAAAGTGACACAGATTTTACCTGCAGTGGACTGCCACATTTTAAGAAGTTTCATTAAGAAGGTTCCTTTAGCAGATCCTCTTTGATTAGTTACTGAGTTTATTACAGTTCATTAGTTATAACAGTGTGTAAAGATTAGAGGGAAAAAATGATGTAAAAAATTACAACCAAGAATAAACATGAACAAAATTGAAATGGAATGTAAGAATACCATTCAACTCAGATGTATTCTGAACTTTGAAAAATCTCATTATTATTATTTGAGAGACTAACCATGCCCTTTTCTAAAGCTTGTACAAAACCATGTCTAAAAAGGGAACACTTTGTAGAAAGGGTCACCCTAATAAAATTTTATAGTATTATTTTATGTATTGCTAATAGTCCTTATGTAGTATTTTGATATCTATTGCATTTCTTAATGTCTTGGAAAATGTAACATCAGACGTAACTCTATGGAAGGAAGAAAAAAAAAAAGAAACCGATGACACCATGGTTATTTCCTACGGAAAAGCTGATATCTCAGGTCCTCTTGTAGGGAAGTGTTGGCAAATGA